>NW_022680619.1:0-119203 GCF_009764315.1 Trachypithecus francoisi | reverse complement strand
GCATAGTATTCCATGGTGTATATGTGCCACATATTCTTAATGCAGTCTGTCACAGATGGACATTTGGGTTGATTCCAAGTCTTGCTATTCTGAATAGTGGCACAATAAACATACATGTGCATGTGTCTTTATAGCAGCATGCATGATATATCCTTTGGGTATATACCCCGTAGTGGGATCGCTGGGTCATGTGGTACATCTAGTTCTAGATCCTTGAGGAATTGCCATACTGTTTTCCATAATGGTTGAACTAGTTTACAATCCCATCAACAGTGTAAAAGTGTTCTTATTTCTCCACATCCTCTCCAGCACCTGTTGTTTCCTGACTTTTTAATGATTGCCATTCTAACTGGTGTGAGATGGTATCTCATTGTGGTTTTGATTTGCATTTTTCTGATGGCGAGTGATGAGCATTTTTTCATGTGTCTGTTGGCTGTATGGATGTCTTTTTGAGAAATGTCTGTCATATCCTTTTCCCACTTTTGGATGGGGGTGTTTGTTTTTTTCTTGTAAATTTGTTGAGTTCTTTGTAGATTCTGGATATTAGCCCTTTGTCAGATGAGTAGATTGCAAAAATTTTCTCCCATTCTGTAGGTTGCCTGTTCACTCTGATGGTAGTTTATTTTGCTGTGCAGAAGCTCTTTAGTTTAATTAAATCCCATTTGTCAATTTTTGCTTTTGCTGCCATTGCTTTTGGTGTTCTGGACATGATGTCCTTGCCCATGCCTATGTCCTGAATGATACTACCTAGGTTTTCTTCTAGGGTTTTTATGGTATTAGGTCTAACATTTAAGTGTCTAATCCATGTTGAATTAATTTTCATATAAGGAGTAAGGAAAGGATCCAGTTCAGCTTTCTACTTATGGCTAGCAAATTTTCCCAGCACCATTTATTAAATAGGGAATCCTTCCCCATTTCTTGTTTCTCTCAGGTTTGAAAAAGGTCAGATGGCTGTAGATGTGTGGTATTATTTCTGAAGACTCTGTTCTGTTCCATTGGTGTATATCTCTGTTGGGTACCAGTACCATGCTGTTTTGGTTACTGTAGCTTGTAGTACAGCTTGAAGTCAGGTATCATGATGCCTCCAGATTTGTATTGAGTTAGGATTGTCTGGCAATGCGGGCTCTTTTTTGGTTCCATGTGAACTTTAAAGAAGTTTTCCAATTCTGTGAAGAAACTCATTGGTAGACCAGTGAATTTTTATACTTCATTAATATAGCATTACAAAGGAGGAAAAAGAGCATTTTTCAATGCACTAACTTCAAAGTTCCTCAAGAACAGCTGTACGTTTCACATAATTGTTTCAAAGAGAATGCCTATGAACTACAACGCTTGTTTAACTCTACAAGCTTACAGCAAAAACAGCAAATTCCCAAGGTAATGCTTCCACAGAATTACCATCTCAGGCTTCATGCAGTGTATACAAAGCACTAACAGTTGGATATAAAAGTATATTTTACAGTTTTTTATTAAAAAATAAATATAAGATTGATGCACAGATGTATTGAAGGCTGAGTAGTAATGAGTCTTTTAGTTTTTCCATTTTTGAAGGGAGAATATTTTTGTAACAACGCCCTTGAGTTCTTCTTACAAGTCACTTCAGGGAAAGATATCTTGTATTACCAAGCAACAGCAAGCTAAAAGCAGCACACTATCACAGTGGCTATTTCTGGACAGAATGGTGTAATATCCAACAGTGACTGGTAGCCTACAGAAGGAAGACTGGTAAGATCAGACAAAAGCCTGACATAGGTAAAAATGCAGCTTTCAACTGTAATTCACAAATAAAAGTCCCAAATGGTAACACTACTGACACCAACAGTGAAAGTATTAGAACCGGGATTCCAGCAATGATTTCAACCTAGCTTCCTCCTGTCACAGTTTCTGGAGGAGGTGGGACATGAGTAAGTCAGTATGCAGGAAGGTTGATGGAGCAGCTCATGTGCCTTCCAATAGGCTGAATGACTCATTACTCTGGATGGGGGACATGTGGCTTTCCTGACAGCAGAGTGCTCTACTTCAGCTGCAGCCTCTGCCATCTGTGCTTCCTTGAGTTATTCTAAAGTAAATTTTTGAACTTTCCAGGCTTCAATTCTATTTGTTACCATTCTGCCCTCCTTCTAGAAGCAGACAACAGTACTGAATGCTTGCCAGGGCCATTGCTGAAGGTCTTCTCTCTGGATCTGGAGGAATCATAACTTTTATCAACTCTGTAAACTCTCAGGAAAGCACTTGTGGTATCAAGGTAATCTAGCCTGTGTGAATTCATGCACTGGTCTCCATTTCTGGGAAGAGGTTCAACACCAGCAGCATGTACCACTGTGAGGGCAAGCAAAAAAATTATCTCTTTTGGTAGCTGTGTAATCCCCCTGTAAAACTTCATTTGCAAGACAACATTGTCGCCCTCTTCAACCTGCGGACTAGAGATCCTTGTTACACGTCCAAGATCACCTGTGTTTTCCATAATTTTGTTGGATCCCCAGTCATCTTCATCATCTTCAGAGGCAGCATCTGGGATTGAGACTCCAGATATAAAAACACTACTAGATTTTGTATCCCTGGGAACCAAAGACATTGGACGAATGTAGCTCAAGCCCAAGCTACCTTGCAAAAGAAGACCCTTCAACTTTGCTTCTTTAAAGTTAACTCATGATTCTGAAGTTTTCACTTCAGCATCAGCTAAACTTCCAGCATGACAATATTCATCCTGTGTAAGCATAGCACTATCTTCTGCCCAGGCAGAGAAATACAGAACTGGGTGAGGAAGTCGCCCAGGTACTGCAGTAGAGCTCGTGCTCCTCTCAGAGCGCTTTGCGCGCTGCAGAGTGGGCCTAAGGCTTTTCTGATCACCTAATGTATTCATCCTGCCTCTTCACACAGTAAACAGAGAACCAAAGCCTCCAGAGCAATTTTCTGTAGCTCCTGAAACTGCTGTGCGCCGTAACCTCGCGTTGCCCTCAGTCACTACAGTACTTTCAGCAGGCCACATTTCGTCTCCCAGCTCCTGAGCATTCGCTTCCATGTCTTCATCCCAAGATTCATCCCCATGCCCCCAATAGAATCCGGAGCGAAAGGATTCGAATTCACTTGGAGTCTGTCGCACACCCAATTCCCCTTTTCCTGGTTTTTCCGTATCACGAAGAAGAACCATCCCGGAGTTTAACAGAGCTGGGATCAATTCCTCCAGCTCTGAAAAGAAAAACCGGGGGTGCAAGTGGCGAGTGGCAGAGCCAAAGCTTGCAGGAGATCCACTTGGGCGCCTGAGATCCCTCAGTGACTAGCAGGGCCCTCCCTGCCCCAGGTCCTCGCAGCTCCGCGACGCCTCCCGCCGCGCCCTCAGCACTCGCCAGAATCAGTGGCCCAGGAAGCAGCTACCACTGGCCACCAGGAGCCCAAGCACCCTCCCCTCACGGGTCGCACTGGGACCCGCTGCCAGGCCGGTCAGCGCTGGATAGGGCCCCAGCACCTTCTCAGGCTCCAGCTCCCGTGGCTTCTGACCCTGGCGGGCAAGGTTCCGCTCACCCCTGCCCAGCGAAAAGGCGACAGAGACCCACAGAAATCTCAACCCATCTGGTGCGGGAGCCTGGGCCGCGGGAATGCAGCTCCGTGTTGCTGCCAGCGGCAGCCTCGCGCGCCCCCTGGTGGCCACGGGCAGAAACTGTCACACCCCACAGGCGGGGGCCCTTCAGCCCAGCAAGGGGCGGGTTGGGGGTGCCACCCCCATTCATAGACCATGAATCAAAGCCCTCTGGGGGGCAATGGCTGGTCAAGATCCTTCCCAACTGAGCTGGGACGGAGTCAAACTCAACCCCAGCCACAGTGTATGCAGTGTAGGCAGTCAGGACTTCAACCATTCCTGAGACTCCCCTTACTTATCTCACCTGTACATGCCCGACCCACATTTCCCTTCCTCTCCAGGACGCACACACCGCGCTCTCAGTCGCTTATTTCTCTTAAACAAATACGGGTGATAGTGGGTAACACATCAGTAACAAGAAACTAGCAGGTGCTCAGTAAAATGGTCTACGCTGGCTTCTTCCATAGTTAAGGCGACCATTAACAGGAATATGAGTCCACTACCCAGGAAGTGGACAATCACCGGCAGCCCCTCCGCCTCCCTCTGGCTTTGCCTTCCCCCAGGCCAACTGGCATCTGGAAAGGGTGTGGGCAAAGACCCTGTCACCTCCCAGCAGAGGGCGCGCTGCTCACGGTTTTCGGGATCCTAGGCATGGAGCGTCCCCGCAGGACCCTCAGAGATGGTGAGGAGAAAGGGCACACCCACCTGACAGGTGCAGAGGTTAGTGGGGCCGGGGTGAGCGGCCCAAGGTGGCAGGACCTGTGAATAGCAGATCCAGGGGTCCAGCAGGTCCCCAGCCAGTCACTGGGTGAGCCCCTGTCATGTGGGGATCACTGAGGTGCAGGCATTCTGACAAACACCGGGTTGAAGAACTTATGGCATTCCATCCTGACTTCTGGGGTGCTGTGCAACACATGTGAAGTCCAGCATGCACACGAAGCAAAGAGGGATAGATGGGGTGGGAGTACAAGGACAGAGTCACAGCTGGGACCCTTGAGAAAGCAGTTGGAGTTTTTCTGCCAGGGCAGGAGAAGCCTTCTGGGCCCCGAGTCTGGCATGTGCAAAGGCATAGAAGCAAGCTCCTCCTGACACAGGGCTGGAGGGGAAGCTCTAAGTATTGCACACAGACTGTTCACACTGCATTCTTCTCCCTGGACTTGCTCTGCCCACAGCATCTCCATCCTTCCAGTTAGCTATCCAGACCATCACCTCACCCTCTCACACTCACATCCTGTGGACCCCCCATTCAAGAAACAAGAATTCAGCTGCTTCTCATCCCCCATGGTTCATCACCTGATCTGAATCCCCATCCTCTCTCTCCCTACCTGGTCTCCACTTCCATCCTCGACTCCTGACGTCTCATTGCAACTCAATACTAGGTCAGATCATGTCACACTTCTGCACTGGTGCAAAAACTATGTGATTCCTTCAGTTCAGTGTCCACCAGGATTTGATATTCCCAAGGCATGTCTCTCACTCCTTTGTTCTCATTTTACCTTCACACAGAAAAACACTTTTACTTCTTGAAGTGTACTCTTACGTAGCTACTATTGGTAATCAATCTCAGTTATTACTTTTAAAATTATTTTAATTGCACTTACCATCTAAAGATATTTAGCTATATATTCAATGCTAACTTGAATAATAATTTTTCTAAGCATGCTTTTTGAATTTTTAAAATTTAAGATGACAATGGATGATTTTATTACATATAACATGATGTTGAATAGTAAATCTAAATCTAGCTAATAACAAATTCATTATCTAACATAGTTATCATTTTGTTGTGAGAACACTTATCTACTCTCGTTGCAATTTTCTAGAATGCAATAATATATCATTAGTAACTATAGGCACCTTGCTAGACAATAGATTTCTTGAAATTTATTTTATATATCTAATGGTGATTATGTGTCCTCTGACCAAGATCTCCACATCCTGTTCCACTCTCTAACCACTCCAACCTCTGGTAACCACCATTCTGCTCTCTACTTCTATGAGACCAATTTGTTTAGATCCCTCATATGAATAAGATAATGTAGTACTTTTCTTTCTGTGCATGGCTTATCTCACTTAGTAATATACCCTCCAGGATCATCTGTGTCGACAGTAATGACAGCATTTTATTCTGCTGTATGACTAAATATCATTCCATTGTATGTCTTTATGTATGTATGTATCTACATACATGTAGGTATACAAGCATATGTAGACGCACCATTCTTCAAATATATTATTTTGCATTTATTTTTATTAAAATTATATTTCTTCCTTATCTAAATACTGATAAAAAATGTCTTTTCAGTCTTTCTTCTTAATAAAAACCAAAGTTAAAGGGCGGTTTCCTCATTTTTAAATAAGATTTATTTTTCTTGATAATTTTTTTGGGTTCCCTGAAGAGTCTGCATATTACTGCTTAATTGTAAGTATAGTTCGGATTCTTTTCCCCATTCTGTGTAATGTCTGTTTCCTTTGTGGTTTATTGTTTTTACTAGGTTTTTCTTCTAGAATTTTATGATTTCAGGTCTTAGATTTAGTCTCTAATCCACTGGGAGTTACTCTTTGGATGTGGTGACAGATAAACAGCTTCATTCTTCTACATGTGGCCACCCAATTTTCCCAGCACCATTTATTATGTATGTGTATGTTTTTGTCTAATTTGCCAAAGGTTGTTTTGTTGGCTGTATTTCTAGATTCTCTATTCTGTACTATTGGGCTATGTGTTTGTTTTTATACCACCGAAATGCTGTTGGTTACTCTATCCTTGCAGTGTAAATTGAAGTCAAAGGAAAGATAAAGGAAAATTTTTGTCTTTCCTTTATCTTTAAGGAGAGTTTTAGCAAACATAAGTGTTCTTAATAGCAGTTTTTCTTTCAATACTTTGAATATATTATCCCACTCTGCCCTGGCCTGAAAGGTTTCTTCTGAGAGTTGCACTAATAGTTATGTGATGAGTTGATTTTCTGTTGCTG
The DNA here is from genome assembly GCF_009764315.1 of Trachypithecus francoisi. Taxonomy (NCBI): domain Eukaryota; kingdom Metazoa; phylum Chordata; class Mammalia; order Primates; family Cercopithecidae; genus Trachypithecus; species Trachypithecus francoisi. Next base: position 112,654 of record NW_022680619.1, on the reverse strand, counting down.
CTTTTAAAATTCACTTTTTGTCTTTGACTTTTGACTATGTTATTAGAATATATGTTGGTGTAAGATTCTTCATGTTCAACCTACTTAAGGACTCTTGAACTTCATGAAACTGGATGTCCACCTCCCACCTCAAATTCAGCAAGTTCAGTCAATATTTCTCAAAGTAGGTTTTCTATTCCTGCCTCTGTTTCATCTCTTGTTTCCACATAATGCATATATTGCTTATTTGATAATGTCTCATAATCCTCATAGATTTTTTACTCTTTATCTTTTGCTACTTTTTTGTTTTTTCACCTCTGACTGGATACTTTCAAGATACCTGTTTGCAACTTTGCTATTTCCTCTTCATGACTGAATCTGCTGTTAAAACACTCTATTAAATTTTTCAGTTTAGTCATTATATTCTTCAGCATTAACATTTCTGTGGTTATTTTTATGGTTTCCATTTATTGGCATAAATTCTGATTTTCTTTACATATTGCTTTCCTAATTTTGTTCATTTGTCTATGTGTGTTCTCATATAGTTCACTGAGCTAATTGTCTAAAATAATTGCTTCCAATTTTTAAAGGCACTTTGTCAATTCCTATTTCTTTAGGGTCCACTACTGAAGATTTATTGGTTTATTTAAATTGTGTCATGTTTTCCTGATTCTTCATGATTCTTGTGTCCTTGGGCTGGTATACATATTTTTGAGAAGGTGGTCATTTTTTCTAGTCTTTACAGTTGGCTTCAGCAGGAAAAGTCCTTCACCATTAAGTGTGGCCTGGTGTTCTTGTTCGGTCAGGTGGTTGAGCCTGTTGATGGATTTGGCCAAATGGCTGTGCTTTATGGTCAGAAATGTCTGCTGGTTTTACTTCCCTTGATTTGGTAGCTTGGTTGGGTGAGGTCACTTGAAGCATTGTGGGGCTCATTGAAATTTGCATGCAACAGTCACTGAGTGTTTCACCCCCTTTCTTTGGTCCCAGTTATCTTCAAGCATTCTAAGTATTAAAATTCTTCCAGTGTTGTTTGAGGCAAAGCAGATGTGTGCCCATCAGGAAGTACTCCCCAAGTAGATGCTGAATAGCCACTTTGATCTACTTTTCTCCCGGTGGAAAAATAATGGGCTGAGGATATCCTTCTCAGTACAGTATTGTTCTAGATATGGAAATGGTAAAGCAAACAAAGTAAAATCATTCCTCTTATCCTTTTTAATGATCTATGTTTGCTTTTGCTCTTTTTGGGCATTGCAGTCTCACACTGGTATTTGGAGTTCTCACAAAAGCATTCTTCCCTGTAGGTAGTTGCCAAATAGATATTTCTTTGAGGAAATCAGGGCTAGGAACCTACTATTATACCATCTTACCAGACTCCCTCTACCCCCAACCCCTTCCATCTCTCAATCTCTCAATAATTTGTAAAATAGGAAAATCCAAACATGCCTAGAAATCATTACTAAAACTAAAGAGATGAGTTGAGTGAAGCCACAGTATATAAGCCAAATGTATGAAAAGTCAATGTGTGTTTTTATAAACCAGCAATGAAAATCGAATGTTACTCTGAAAAATCAAGAAAGTACTGAGGAAAATTACAGAATACCCAAATATAGAGCCATCATATTCACATATCAGAGTATTCATATAATTAATATGTAAATTTTCCCCAATTAATATTCCACATCAACACAATTCAGTAAAATTTCAGCAAAGAGCTTTGCAAAACTTGATAAGCCAATTTTTAAAGTACTTTGAAAATATAAACAATCCAAATTAGTGAAAATAATGAAAAACAGTCACATTTACAGACATATTATCTGAAATAAATAGTACAAAGCTACAGTATTTACAACTGTGTGTTATTACCTAAGGAAATAATTGTAAATAATTGTAATAATATAGAAAGCTCAGACACATATACACACATACATATATAAATGCATATATATGTGTGTATGTAGATAAATATATTTATACACATATATAATTCTTTATCAAGGAATGTATGAAGGCAATTCAAAGGGAAGAATGGATACTTACATAAATATTCTTGGAGAGATTGAATACCCATATGTAAATATATGAATACTAATTCATCAAAGTACTTCTAAAAAGTTAACTTCAAATGAATTTGAGATCTAAATGGAATAGACACGATTACATATTTTGTATGACAAAAGTGTAGGAGAAATTTACTGTGATCCTGAGATAGCAAATGGTTTCTTAGATAGGATATACATCCAGAAAACATAAAATAAGATGTATAAATCTAGACTTCATAAGACACTGTTAACAATAAATTGACAGCCATAGCCTGAGAGAAATATTGAAATACATATATTTGATAAATGTTGGTATTCAGATTTGTATATACATAATTCCTACAACTCAGTTAAAAGAAGACAAATGACCTGACAAACATTAATGTGCAAGGTCCATTAACTGCTGATGCAAAAACATATTGTGGTGTGCCCATACGATGGACTATTTCTCGGCAAATAACAAGTAAGAAATTACTGACAGGTACAACTTGGATGATTCCAAAGGAATTATTATGAATTAATAGAACAAGACACAAAAGACCACATAAATGTTACATCACAATTACGTAAAATTTTTCAAAAGGCAAATACAGTAACTGAAATAGAATAATTTTGTCACCAGCATCATGTACAAGGAGAGAATTTAATGAAAAGGACCAGATTGAACTTTTCTTGGTATTGGAAACGCTCTACTTCATTTTTGTGACAGTGATTATACAGTCACATGTAGCATATTTTGAAATAACAATGTGTAAAATTTTACAAATTATTCATTTACACTTGATGAATTTTAAATAATGTAAATTGAACCTCAACAAAATTATTTCAAATTATGCCATGGAAGAATGTGTGGGGCAATGGCAACATGCTCAAAACATAGTGAATGTCTGCATTCATTTAGAATAAAACTGTATTTAAGTATTTATTTAAGCCAAACAGATGCTCTCCCTGTGACTAAGCAATGTTCCTGTAAATATATATACCATATAAATGTATCCTTATAATCATGGCAGCTTTATTTATAATGGCTAAAACAGGGAATGTATCCAAATATTTGTCAAAAGTAGAATGAATAAATCGTAATATAGTTAGGAAGTTTTTTTTGTCTAAATATACATGGCCACACAACTCGCTACTGTATATCTTTTATATTTTTACTGAAATGTTCCCCTCCCAGTGGAGCATTGCCTGTCCACACTATCTGCAACCACTCCTGCCTACTGATACCCTTTATCCATTACTATTTATAAAAACTGTAAATGCTAGATAGTCTTCTTTGTATCTGGACCATATCCACCATGAAAGATGTAGATAGACTCCATGAGTACAGAAGTGCTTCTATGATATCGCATAATTATTATCCCTGGAGGCTAGAACGATGTCTGACACATAATGCAACCTGAAAAGATCTGTTGAATGGATGAACCAATGAAATAACCTGACAACCCTGTGTCTCATACTTGAATCAAATCACAAGGGCAATGGAATGAACCAAGGGATCTTAGCTAAACAGTCTCTCCAGTTGCAATGAATGGACACAATCAAGGCATTACCTGGCAACATCAGCTAAAACTCTTCATTGCCTGGGAGCCATGTCACCTCTTACCCCAGAAAATGGCTCCCAACAAAGAGCAATGCTCAGGAAGCACATGTATGGTATCAAGAACAAAGGGATCATCAAAGTAAACCTGGTGTACGTGTCCTTCAGATTGTCCTTTAATACACTCTGGAAGAGGCAACAAGTTTTTAGGGTGGTGATATTCTAAAAATGCCGGTGTCAACTGACACCCTGGGTTTTGGGACATTCTGATGAAAACCAGCAGCTTGAAAGTAGAAGACCATGCCATTTTAGAAACATCAAACCACATGTCCCAAGTAAGGAGAGAAGGAGCAAGAACATCATAAAATGTGAAGAAGGGAAAAAAGCCCTCTGTGAACTCATATAAGACACCCAAGGATGTCTTGAACAAGAGGGACAATTTAGGCAGTCAGAGATGATGTTTCATCTACACTATTATTTGTGGTTGAGTCTTTTCTTTCTGCTCTTCATCACATGTGGAACATTATGTACCTCAACCTGAGATAGACAAAGAAAATGTGGATAACCAGTAGAAAAGTTTTGTACACAACTGTTCCCACTGTGGTATTTCCCAAAAATGAAATTATAGAAAACTTCCCTCTTCCTCACACTCCAAGACAGATCTTTCCCTGTCTTTCTAGGTGCATAACAATGACAGTTCAAGAAGGGGATTAATTACATACTTTTCTAATAGCCATGTCTGAACCAATGAGTAATGCATTGGCAGTTTCTTCACACACCACACTGGATCACCTAAAGAACATGTAGGTAAAGTCTCTGGTTTCTTAGATTTGGAAATACTCAAATTTTAAAAATCTCATAAAGACACAATGAAAGAACACTTTTGGTCTAGATCTGGGATGCTGGGAAGTCCCTGATTTTAGCCACCCAAGATATGCTCAGTCATACTTCTGGTGGTTTGTTATAGCTGAGAAATATTACATCCTATGAGCATGCCACGATGTGTTTATCATCAGCAGCTGATGGAACTGCCCTTATTGTCAGGTCATTAGTCTTCTTTTAACTGAGATGTATTCATGTCATAGATTATTATTATAGTTTAGGGTATTATTTAATGTAATGATTGTTGAAAACATCAGTTAATCCCATAAGAGTCTACCTGCATATCTAAGAATGAAATAACATATAGATTCTTATTTTTTACACTACAAGCTACAGGGTGGATCTATTAAAAACTGTATTATTAATATAACATTTAACTCTATTATCAAATTAGTCTTAATAATATTTACTGACATAAAAATGAGGAAATTGTTGCTTGTACTCTGAAGTAACTTACAGTGCCATTGTCCCTCTCTGTATTAGATATGTATGGTCTTAAATGATGGCAAAGATATAATAAATGAAATACAGAATACTTAAAAAAGGCAAGATGTATAATAATATGACAGAAAAAGTGAGGTTGTAACATTTTTTGGCACAGATTTTTATTTATAATTTTAGCATTTATTGTAGACAGAACTTGTGTTACATATTGTAGAAGAGAGGAGAGTAAATAAAACAAGCACCTCTTTTCATAGAATATTATAATGTATCAAAGGACACATAGAGAGGAATGTCAGATACTGGGGCCTATCAGGGGGTGGAGGGTGGGAGGAAGGAGAAGATCAGGGAAAATAACTAATGGGACCTAGGCTTAATTCCTGGGTGACAAAACAATCTGTACCACAAACTACCATGACACAGGTTTACCTATGTAACAAACCTGAACATGTACCCGTGAACTTACAAGTTTAAACAAAACAAGTGGATTAATGTCCCAAGAAAAGCATGTTAATTTGATCCAGGGACTCATATGCTGTTCAGTGTGCCTTCAACATGAGTGGTTAATTTATAAAGTAAACTTATTTATTTCTCAAAATCAGCCCTTACACTCTCTTGTGCCCACTCTTCTGTAATGGTGCCTGGCAACTGAGGAGCTGAAAAGTTTTAATTTCTAGCCCTGTGTCTTATGAATGCACTTTATTTTGGTTGGCATTTTCTACCAGGTCTGAAGGTGAGGACTTAACTACTGTCAGTATTTAATATTTAGCAGAACCTTGTGTTATTTTTAGACCCATAAGTCAAAGCCCTGTAACTTAATGGCACAAGTACTTTGAAAGAACACACAGAAAATTTCACAGATGTAATAACTTTAATTATTTAAAGAAGTTTTTTTTTAATGACGTACGCAGCATTTCAAAAATCTTTGTAGCTATCTTATTTAAGAATTAAATGGGAGGCAGGTTAGCCTGACATAGTTCCCAGCTTGACTTTTCCTTTGGCTGTGACTTTGGTGTCCAAAGATTTATTTTCCTTTCACAGAATGAAGCACCGACACCCACTTTGATGGGGCTGGACCTTGGAAACATGATGTGTTGAGAGCAAAGCCAGGCCTAAAAGGCCACATAGAGTGTGATGCAATTTATGTCGAGTGTCCAGAACTGGCAGATCCATAGACAGTGTGGAGCCAGGGGCTGAGGGATGGGACACTCAGTGATGACCAGGGGTGGATGGATGGGAGGGATGCGGGTGATAACGAAAGGATATAGGGTTTTATTTTTTGAGATGATGAAAATGTTCTTAAACTGTTTGTGTTTATGGCTGCACATATATGTGAATTTGCTAAAAAATACTGAATTTTAACTTTCAAATGGGTTAACTGTACAGTATGTGAATCATAGGTCATTAAAGCTGTTTTTAGGCTGAGCTCTGAGGGAAGACTCTGTGGGCAACCCAGGCCTCCTGGCTGCTGCAGCCCCATATAGTGAAACTCATACTCCGCTCCTGTCCATCAGTCTCCTGTGCTGGTTCCCAGGTGCCTTCTTTTAATTTTTTTCACACACATTGTCTGCTAGGCTTGCCAGATAAAATACAGGATGCCCATTTATTTCTGAATTTCACACCAACAGTGATTAAATTTAGGGTGTATATGTCCTAACTATTGCATGGGACATACTAAGACCCAAACATTCTTTGTTCATCTGAATTCAAATTTAACTGGGCACCCTGGATTTTTAGATGCTCAATAGGTCCTCCTTGCCTGGACCCCAGGTGGCATGCAACCAAGGCCCCGGTCTCAGAGATTGTAGGACTGCAGAGGGAGGTGGGGGAAGGAACTGGGCTGGTGGCCATGCCAAAGACAGAAGTGGTAGCTGCAAGGATGAACACACTACCAAGAGACTTTGGGTGCTGAAGCTTCCTGGGGCTCAGCTGAGCCCTCAGAGACCTGGGACAGGGCAGAAGGCCAGCACCCCCCAGCTACAGAGCTGGCTGTTCTTCCGCATGTTTTTCCAAGGCTCTGCAACTGAGAGCTCCAAATCAGCAAAGATGCAGTGGGATAGTGTATTCGTCCATTCTCATGCTACTAATAAAGACATACCTGAGACTGGGTAATTTATGAAGGAAAGTGATTTAATTGACTCACAGTTCAGCATGGCTGAGGGAGCCTCAGGCAACTTACAATCCTGGTGGATGACACCTCTTTACAAAGTGGCAGGAGAGAGAATGTGTGCCAAGCAAAGGGTTATGCCCTGATAAAACCATCAGATCTTGTGAGAACTGACTCACTATCTTGAAGATAGCATGGAGGAACTACCCTCCTAATCTAATTATCCCCCACGAGGTCCCTCCCACAAAACATGGAGATTATGGGAACTACAATTCAAGATGAGATTTGGTGGGAACACAGCCAAACCATGTCATTCTGCAACTAGTCCCTTCCAAATCTTATATCCTCAGATTTCAAAATACAATCATGCCTTCCCAACAGGTCCCCCAAAGCCTTAACTCATTCCAGAATTAACTCAAAAGTCCAAGTTCAAAGTCTCATCTGAGACCAGCCAAGTCCCTTCTGCCTATGAGCCAGTAAAATCAAAAGCATGTTAGTTACTTCCTAAATACAATGGGGGTACAGGTATTGGTTAAATACACCCACTTCAAATGGGAAAAATTGTCCCAAAAAAAGGATCCACTGGTCTTGTGCCAGTCCAAAACCCAATAGAGCAATCATTAAATCTTAAAGTTCCAATATGATCTCCTTTGACTCCATGTGTCACATCCAGGTTACTTTGATGCAAGAAGTGGGCTCCCATGGCCTTAGGCAGCTCCATCCCTGTGGCTTTGTAGGGTATAGCCCCCCTCCTGGCTGTTTTCACAGGCTGGTGTTGAGTGCCTGTGGTTTTTTCAGGTGCATGATGCAAGATGTCATTGACTTGGTCATTCTGGAGTCTGGAGGATAGCAGCCCTCTTCTCATAGATCCACTAGGCAGTGGCCTAGTGGGGACTGTGTGTGGGGACTCCAACCCTACATTTCCCTTCTACACTGCCCTAGCAGAGGTTCTCCATGAGGGCTCCACCCCTGCAGCAGACTCCAGCCTGAACATGTGGGAATTTTCATACATCCTCTGAAACCTAGATGGAGTTTCCCAAATCTGAATTGTTGTCTTCTGTGTGCCTGAAGCACTAACAGCACGTGGAAGCTGTCAAGGCTTGGGGTTTGCACCCCCTGAAGCAATGGCCTGAGCTGTACCTTGGCTCCTTTTAGCCATGGCTAGAGCAGCTGGAACTCAGGGCACCAATTCCCAAGGCTGCACACAGCAGGTTGGGCGGCAGCCCGCGACACAGCCCAGGAAACCATTTTCCTTCCTAGGTCTCTGGGCCTGCAAAGGGAGGGGCTGCTGTGAAGGTCTTTGACATAACCTAGAGATATTTTCCTCAGTATCTTGGTGATTGACATTTGGCTTCTGGTTACTTATGCAAAGTTCTGCAGCAGGCTTCAATTTCTCTCCCAGAAAATGGGTTTTCTTTATCAGATCATCAGGCTGCATATTTTCCAACTTTTCTGCTCTGCTTCTTCTTAAATGTTTTGCCACTCAGAAATTTCTTTTGCTACATACCTTAAATCATCTCTCTCAAGTTCAAACTTCCACAGATCTTTAGGGCAGGGGAAAAATCTGCCAGTCTCCTTGGACAGCAAGAATGATCTTTAATCCATTTCCCAAAAAGTTCCTCATCTCCATCTGAGACCGCCTCAGCCTGGACTTCATCATCCATATCACTATCAGCATGTTGGTCAAAGGCATTCAACAAGTTTCTAGCATGTTCCAAACTTTCCCACATCTTCCTGTCTTCTGAGCCCTCCAAGTCTCTAGGAAGTTCCAAACTTTCCCACATTTTTCTGTCTTCTTCTGTGCCCCACAAACTGTTCCGACCTCTCCCTATTACTCAATTCCAAAGTTGCTTCCACACTTTTGGGTATCTTTATAGTAGCACCCCACTCTCTATGGTACCAATTTATTGTATTAGTCTGTTCTCACACTACTAATAAAGACAATCCCAAGACTGGGTAATTTATAAAGGAAAGAGTTTTAATTGTCTCACAATTCAGCATGGCTTTGGAGGCCTCAGGCAACTTATAATCCTGGTAGAAGGCACCTCTTCATAGCGTGGCATGGGAGAGAATGAATGCCAAGTGAAAGAAGAAGCCCCTTGTAAAACCACCCAATCTCACGAGAACTCACTCAGTATCATGAGAACAGCATGGAGCAACTTCCCCCATAATCTAATCACTTCCCATGAGTTCCCTCCCATGAAACATGGGGATTATGGGAACTACCATTCAGTTGAGATTTTGGTGAGGTGACCCCCAAAGCCCGGGGTATAGGTCTTTCAGCTGTGAAGGTTAAGCGACAAAAGTTGTCCACTACACCCAGCACCTAGATAACTTGGTGGTGGTGGGACCTCCGCTTTTCATTCTATTCTATTTCTACTTCTAAGGGATGTTTAGTATTTCGCTCCAGGAAAGTTGCAATGACATCCAGCATGGCTTGTGGGTATCCCCTGCCTCTGGCCATGCCTCTGGGTCTCTCCATCTCTGATCAAGACACAGCACTGGGCTAGCAGCATTTGATGCCAGACTCCACCTGCTCTCCCCTTGAGATCCAGCATGAACACCAACCTCAGCGCTTTGAGGCCCAAGATGAGCCCAGGAGTGGGTTAGGCCAGGGTGGGGGCTTCAGTACTGTCCTCCAGCAGCTCCTCCCCACAAATAAACGTGTGACCTATGTCTACAGCAAGCTTGCTTTGCAGGTGCTGCTTCCACAAAACCCTGCAGGGAAGAATCCTGTGGAGAGGGCAAGAATGCAAAGCAGAGAAGGTGAGTGATGGTCTTGCAGTCAGGGGTTGGGACCCACCAGCCACAAGCCAGGACTAGGAAGAGACAGGAAATTCTGCAACCTTGAGGACAAGAGGATAGTGGAAATGAAGAAGAGTGGCTCAAGGTGGAGGTGGGAAACACAGGAAGACCTCTCAGGGCTGCTGGGCATGGGAGCCTACCTTGGGTTAGACAGATTCCCCTGAATCAAACTGAGCAAGATCACAAAAACAAGCAGGTTTTGGGCTATGATGGGTACTCTGGACCTGGACGGTTTCAGTTTCTGGAGCCTCCTGAATAGCCAGATGGAGTTTCCAAATTCCTGAGCCCTGGGCTGAGAAAACTGGACCCAGACTGGAGGGGGCATTGACAAAGGGTGGGTTCAGTCCTTGGAGTCAGTGCGAGCATCCAACCTTAGGGGTGGTTGAGAGGCCAGCAGAGTCTGATGGAGTGAGAGCTGGGGGCCCAGGAGGTACCACATCTATGCCATAACAGAGTTCTCAGGGACCTTAGGTTTCCACAACAAGAAGGCTCAGTTTCAAATCCCAACTGCCTCACTTCCTGATTATATAACCTTGGGCAAGTTGCTTAACCTTTCTGTGCCTACCTCCACAGTGGGGCTGCCATTTGATGAGGTGACATATGTGGAGTACAGGGAACTTGCCCAGTTCAGAGGCAGGACAACAGTTCAAAGCCATTGTCCCCTCACAGTTCTGCCTTACATGAGGACTTGAGGCTTGAGGATGGAGCCTGTGGGTGAATGTGTCCTGGGTGGCCTCTGAGCTGTGTGACATGGTCACACCATGATGTGGGGACTTGACTGGGAGTGACTGGGCTAGGGGTGCCAGTGGTTAGGGGCCTGGATGGCAGCCCTGTGCAGAGGCTGCACAGGACCTCAAGTATGTGGACTCCTGGTCCTCATCCTCAGACTCTGAGCATGGTTCCCCATGAGGGTGGACATGGGGCTGGGAGCACAACCTCCCTGCTGGACACAAACTCTTGGCAAAGCCAAGGTGAGGCAGGCAGGGGTCCTGAGACCCCCAGCAGCTTTCACTGCCCTCATCAGCAGTGAGCAGAGGGGAGAGGGTGCCACCCACCTGGGAAGTCCCCACTGCAGCTGTTGGACTGTCTGACTCTAATATGAGGTTTGCCACTGTTGTTTCCCTCCCACTTTTGATATTTGTAGGCCCACTTTTATATTTTAAAGTGTATTTTTGGAAATGTTCATGGTGCACATAGAGCACATAAAACATTGTAGAGGAATTTTGCCCCAATGTTGTGAAAATAGATGATGTTAGTGTTATGATTTTACAGAGTTTGCAGTTGTTGGCAAGGTGGTAAATAATTGAGCAGTCACTGTATGAAAGCTCCTAGGTGAGTGAGTAACAGGAATCAGTGTTAAGAGAAATCCGAATATTGGGGGGTGGAGCAAGATGGCCGAATAGGAACAGCTCCAGTCTCCAACTCCCAGCGCGAACGACACAGAAGACCGGTGATTTCTGCATTTTCAACTGAGGTACTGGGGTCATCTCTCTAGGGAGTGCCAGACAATCGGTGCTGGTCAGCTGCTGCAGCCTGACCAGCGTGAGCTGAAGCAGGACGAGGCATCGCCTCACCTGGAAGTGCAAGGGGGAAGGGAATCTCTTTTCCTAGCCAGGGGAACTGAGACACACAACACCTGGAAAATCGGGTAACTCCCACCCCAATACTGCGCTTTAAGGAAACAGGCACACCAGGAGAATATCCCACACCTGGCCGGGAGGGTCCCATGCTCACGGAGCCTCCCTCACTGCTAACACAGCCGTCTGCGGTGATCTATCCGAAAGGCAGCAGCGAGGCTGGGGGAGGGGTGCCCACCATTGCTGAGGCTTAAGTAGGTAAACAAAGCTGCTGGGAAGCTCGAACTGGGTGGAGCTCACAGCAGCTCAAGGAAGCCTGCCTGTCTCTGTAGACTCTACCTCTGCAGACAGCACACAGCTGCAGTCCAATAGGGGAAAGAGCGGGGGCCGGTGCAGACGCGAACGACTCTGTCTGACAGCTTTGGGGAGAGCCGTGGATCTCCTAAGGCAGAGGTTGAGATCTGAGAACGGACAGACTGCTGCTCAGGTGGGTCCCTGACCCCTGAGTAGCCTAGCTGGGAGACATCCCCCACTGGGGGCAGTCTGACACCCCACACCTCACAGGGTGGGGCACCCCTGAGAGGAAACTTCCAAAGAAAGAATCAGACAGGTACACTCGCTGTTCAGCAATATTCTATCTTCGGCAACCTCTGCTGCTGATACCCAGGCAAACAGGGTCTGGAGTGGACCTCAAGCCATCTCCAACAGACCAACAGACAGTCCTTCTGACTGTCAGACGGAAAACTATCAAACAGGAAGTACACCTATACCAAAACCCCATCAGTACGTCACCATCATCAAAGACCAGAGACAGATAAAACTACAAAGATGGGGAAGAAGCAGGGCAGAAAAGCTGGAAATTCAAAAATAAGAGAGCATCTCCCCCTGCCACAAGGCGCAGCCCATCGCCAGCAACGGATCAAAGCTGGTCAGAGAATGACTTTGACGAGATGAGAGAAGAAGGCTTCAGTCCATTAAACCTCTCAGAGCTAAAGGAGGAATTACGTACCCAGCACAAAGAAACAAAAAATCTTGAAAAAAGAGTGGAAGAATTGACAGCTAGACTAATTAATGCAGAGAAGATCATAAATGAAATGACAGAGATGAAAACCATGACACGAGAAATACGTAACAAAAGCACAAGCTTCAGTAACTGACTCGATCAACTGGAAAAAAGAGGATCAGCGATTGAGGATCAAATGAATGAAATGAAGCGAGAAGAGAAACCAAAAGAAAAAAGAAGAAAAACTAACAAAGCCTGCAAGAAGTATGGGATTATGTAAAAAGACCAAATCTACGTCTGATTGGGGTGCCTGAAAGTGAGGGGGAAAATGGAACCAAGTTGGAAAACACTCTTCAGGATATCATCCAGGAGAACTTCCCCAACCTAGTAGGGCAGGCCAACATTCAATTCAGGAAATACAGAGAACACCACAAAGATATTCCTCGAGAAGAGCAACTCCAAGACACATAATTGCCAGATTCACCAAAGTTGAATGAAGGAAAAAATCTTAAGGCAGCCAGAGAGAAAAGTCGGGTTACCCACAAAGGGAAGCCCGTCAGAATAACAGCAGACCTCTCAACAGAAACGCTCCAAGCCAGAAGAGAGTGGGGGCCAATATTCAACGTTCTTAAATAAAAGAATTTTCAACCCAGAATTTCATATCCAGCCAAACTAAGCTTCATCAGTGAGGGAGAAAGAAAATCCTTTACAGATAAGCAAATGCTTAGAGATTTGTCACCACCAGGCCTGCCTTACAAGAGACCCTGAAGGAAGCCCTAAACATGGAAAGAAACAACCGGTACCAGCCATTGCAAACATGCCCAAATGTAAAGACCATCGAGGCTAGGAAGAAACTGCATCAACTAACGAGCAAAATAACCAGTTAATATCATAATGACAGGATCAACTTCACACATAACAATATTAACCTTAAATGTAAATGGACTAAATGCTCCAATTAAAAGACACAGACTGGCAAACTGGATCAAGAGTCAAGAAGCATCAGTCTGCTGTATTCAGGAGATCCATCTCACATGCAGAGACATAAATAGGCTCAAAATAAAGGGATGGAGGAAGATCTACCAAGCAAATGGAAAACAAAAAAAAGCAGGGGTTGCAATCCTAGTCTCTGATAAAACAGACTTTAAACCCTCAGAGATCAAAGAGACAAAGAAGGCCATTACATAATGCTAAAGGGATCAATTCAACAGGAAGAGCTAACTCTCCTAATATATATGCACCCAATAGAGGAGCACCCACATTCATAAAGCAAGTCCTTAGAGACCTACAAAGAGACTTAGACTCCCATACAATAAAATGGGAGACTTCAACACTCCACTGTCAACATTAGACAGATCAACGAGACAGAAAGTTAACAGGGATCCAGGAATGACACTCATCTCGCACCAGCGGACCTAATAGACATCTATAGAACTCTCCACCCCAAATCAACAGAATATACATTCTTCTCAGCACCACATCACACTTATCCAAAATTGACCACATAATTGGAAGTAAAGCTCCTCAGCAAATGTACAAGAACAGAAATTAAACCAACTGTCTCTCAGACCACAGTGCAATCAAACTAGAACTCAGGACTAAGAAACTCAATCCAAACCGCTCACTACATGGAAACTGAACAACCTGCTCCTGAATGACTACTGGGTACATAATGAAATGAAAGCAGAAATAAGATGTTCTTTGAAACCAATGAGAACAAAGATACAACATACCAGAATCTCTGGGACACATTAAAGCAGTGTGTAGAGGGAAATTTTAGCACTAAATGCCCACAAGAGAAAGCAGGAGAGATCTAAAATGACACTCTAACATCACAATTAAAAGAACTAGAGAGGCAAGAGCAAACACATTCAAAAGCTAGCAGAAGGCAAGAAATAACTAAGATCAGGCAGAACTGAAGGAGATAGAGACACAAAAAACCTCCAAAAAATCAATGAATCCAGGAGTTGTTTTTGAAAAGATCAACAAATTGACAGACCGCTAGCTAGACTAATAAAGAAGAAAGAGAGAGGAATCCAATAGACGCAATAAAAAATGATAAAGGGGATATCATCACCGACCCACAGAAATACAAACTACCATCAGAGAATACTGTAAATGCCTCTACGCAAGTCAACTAGAAAATCTAGAAGAAATGGATAATTTCCTGGACACTTACACTCTTCCAAGACTAAACCAGGAAGAAGTTGAATCTCTGAATAGACCAATAGCAGGCACTGAAATTGAGGCAACAACTAATAGCCTACCCACCAAAAAAAGTCCAGGACCAGATGGATTCACAGCTGAATTCTACCAGAGGTACAAGGAGGAGCTGGTACCATTCCTTCTGAAACTATTCCAATCAATAGAAAAAGAGGGAATCCTCCCTAACTCTTTTTGTGAGGCCAACATCATCCTGATACCAAAGCCTGGCAGAGACACAACAAAAAAAGAGAAGTATAGACCAATATCCCTGATGAACATCGATGCAAAAATCCTCAATAAAATACTGGCAAACCGGATTCAGCAGCACATCAAAAAGTTATCCACCATGATCAAGTGGGCTTCCCTGGGATGCAAGGCTGGTTCAACATTCGCAAATCAATAAACGTCATCCAGCATATAAACAGAACCAAAGACAAGAACCACATGATTATCTCAATAGATGCAGAAAAGGCTTTTGACAAAATTCAACAGCCCTTCATGCTAAAAACGCTCAATAAATTCGGTATTGATGGAACATACCTCAAATTAATAAGAGCTATTTATGACAAACCACAGCTAATATCATATGAATGGGTAAAAACTGGAAAAATTCCCTCTGAAAACTGGCACAAGACAGGGATGCCCTCTCTCACCACTCCTATTCAACATAGTGTTGGAAATTCTGGCTCGGGCAATCAGGCAAGAGAAAGAAATCAAGGGTATCCAGTTAGGAAAAGAAGAAGAAGCAAATTGTCCTGTTTGCAGATGACATGATTGTATATTTAGAAAACCCATTGTCTCAGCCCAAAATCTCCTTAAGCTGATAAGCAACTTCAGCAAAGTCTCAGGATACAAAATTAATGTGCAAAAATCACAAGCATTCTTATACACCAGTCACAGACAAGCAGAGAGCCAAATCAGAATGAACTTCCATTCACAATTGCTTCAAAGAGAATGAAATACCTAGGAATCCAGCTTACAAGGTATGTCAAGGACCTCTTCAAGGGAACTACAAACCACTGCTCAGTGAAATCAAAGAGGGACAAACAAATGGAAGAACATACCATGCTCATGGATGGAAGAATCAATATCGTGAAAATGGCCATACTGCCCAAGGTGATTTATAGATTCAATGCCATCCCCATCAAGCTACCAAAGACTTTCTTCACAGAACTGGAAAAAAGGGCTTTAAAGTTCATATGGAACCAAAAAAGAGCCCGCATTGCCAAGACAATCCTAGGTCAAAAGGACAAAGCTGGAGGCGTCAAGCTACCTGACTTCAAACTATACTAAAAGACTACAGTAACCAAAACAGCATGGTACTGCTACCACAACAGAAATATAGACCAATGGAACCGAACAGAGTCCTCAGAAATAATATCACACTTCTACAGCCATCTGATCTTTGACAAACCTGAAAGAAACAAGAAATGGGGAAAGGATTCCCTATTTAATAAATGGTGCTGGGAAAATTGGCTAGCCATAAGTAGAAAGCTGAAACTGGATCCTTTCCTTACCCCTTACACGAAATTAATTCAAGATGGATTAGCGACTTAAATGTTAGACCTAATGCCATAAAAACCCTAGAAGAAAATCTAGGTAGTACCATTCAGGACATAGGCATGGGCAAGGACTTCATGTCTAAAACACCAAAAGCAACGACAGCAAAAGCAAAAATTGACACGTGGGATCTAATTAAACTATAGAGCTTTTGCACAGCAAAAGAAACTACCATCAGAGTGAACAGGCAACCTACAGAATGGGAGAAAATTTTTGCAACCTACTCATCTGACAAAGGGCTAATATCCAGAATCTACAAAGAACTCAAATTTACAAGGAAAAAACAAACAACCCCATCAAAAAGTGGGCAAAGGATATGAACAGACATTTCTCAAAAGAAGACATCATACAGCCAACAGACACATGAAAAAATGCTCATCATCACTCGCCATCAGAGAAATGCAAATCAAAACCACAATGAGATACCATCTCACACCAGTTAGAATGGCAATCATTAAGAAGTCAGGAAAAAACAGGTGTTGGAGAGGATGTGGAGAAATAGGAACACTTTTACACTGTTGGTGGGATTGTAAACTAGTTCAACCATTATGGAAAACAGTATGGCGATTCCTCAAGGATCTAGAACTAGATGTACCATATGACCCAGCCATCCCACTACTGGGTATATACCCAAAGGATTATAAATTACTCTACTACAAAGACACATGCACACGTATGTTTATTGCAGCACTATTCACAATAGCAAAGACTTGGAATCAACCAAATGTCCATCTGTGACAGACTGGATTAAGAAAATGTGGCACATATACACCATGGAATACTATGCAGCCATCAAAAAGGATGAGTTTGCGTCCTTTGTAGGGACATGGATGCAGCTGGAAACCATCATCCTTAGCAAACTATCACAAGAGAGAAAACCAAACACCGCATGTTCTCACTCATAGGTGGGAACTGAACAATGAGATCACTTGGACTCGGGAAGGGGAACATCACACACTGAGGCCTATCATGGGGAGGGGGGAGGAGGGAGGGATTGCATTGGGGAGTTATACATGATATAAACGTCATGCACATGTACCCTAGAACTTAAAGTATAATATAAAAAAAATAAAATAAAATAAATTAAAAAAAAAAGAAAAAAAAAAAAGAAAATCCTACCTTTCCACAATTCTGTGGCAATAAGCAGAGTAGATTGCACAGGTAAACAGGCGCCAGTGACCCAGGTAATAACAAAGTTTGCCCAGGCAAACAGGCAGACCTGGCCTACCTTAAGGCCAGATGGAAAAAACATGAGCTAGATTAAGAAATTATTATTGATGACCTAACACAGTGAGAATCACTATATGTAGAGTCTTTGTATTGTCTCATTTACATTTATAGTATTGAAAAGATACATAAAGTGGTGTCAAAAGCCCTTTTTAGGGAGATTTAACTGTGGACCAAAATTTATTTTTTGTCCTTATTAAGCCTTCCCAAATTGTCATCAGGAATTTATTTCTTATTCGACTCCTTTGCAATATTCTTTTTAATATCCTCCCAGCAGCCTGCCTTGAACAGAAATAAGTTTTTCTTTCTGTAGGCAGCTTGTTTACAAGAAGGGAAAAGAGTTTAGAGCTAGAGAGCATGAATGTTCACGCAACATGATGCTACTTCAATCAGGAAAGGCTTTGCAATCAACTGCACCGATGTCACTCCTTCCCCCCTCCTCCATGACAAATTTCTTCTTTCCCTCTGTGCATTCAATATTAACAGACTTCTCCTTGCATTTAAAATCCTGGTGCAGCCATGACCTTTAACTTCCTAAGCCAACTCAAATACACTTGCATGCAGTTAATTTTGAATTGAGAAATACATTTGATTTTCCTGCATATGCCGAGAGGACAGTCTATGTCAATTCCACTCCTAACATTTCTTGGCACATCTCACATGAGGATCAATATTTATCCTGATAAAATCTACATGCTGTTTTGAAGGTGAGTTTTCTTTTCTACTCTTGTCTCCAAATGCATGTGCTTTGCTTACTTTTTATGAACTTCATTATTAGCCACAATAGGAGATTGCCACTGGATCTACTTACAGCTATTGTGCATATTACTTCCTTTTCCAAGTCATTTTTATTAAAAGAAGTAGAACTATCACCCAGTGAATATCATACAATAAGAAGATAATATATTTACAAGGAAAAATAAGTCACATTTGGTTTTTGCCTCTCTAACAGTTTTAGTCACTCCATGTACCTTGATTTGATCAGCATTCTTTATCTTCTGTCAGCCAAGCTGACAGTTTCTATGAGGTGATGCTGTTCATTTTCAAGCCAATTTGAATTAAACCTTCAGTAAGATGACTTGAGGCAATGTACTAAAAATTTAGCAATTACTAAATTCATTACATCTATTGCAATTATTTGTGTAATAACTGAAATTGGCAACAAAATCAACATTAAAGAAATAATTTCAGCCCTTTTCTTCATATTCTCTTATCTTTCAGGCATTCACAATAGACTTCCTTCCCTGTGTCTTTCTAGTAATCTAAATCTCCACGAATTCCATCACAATAATTTTTGTGATTGTATCCCAGATGTTTCAGATTATTTCTCTATTCCCTTAAGCTCCACAGTTCAAGTCAACCTCTGCTCATTGCTGTATTTTGAGCCACATATTTATACATACTTCTAAGGTAAAAAACTGACACTGAAAACAATTTGGTTATCAGAACTTGTGTTTCAATTCTTTCATACTCATAAATAATAGCACAAAGCATAGGAATCTGTGTGGACATACTTTGATGCAGAACAAAATATAACATATGTGACATATGATTTTAAATAGAAAACCATCCTTCCAAATGTCTTCTTGTTGTCTCCTTTCCAAAACTTTAACTCTAAATCAGCTAGTGACTCTCTCTCTGGAGGCCACGTCACCAGCATACAGAGGCTTGTCCCCTTTGTTCAATACAGTTTACAGTTTTACACATCTTCAACTATTACTAATCTCCACAAAGCTGAAAAATATAGAAGTGAAATAACATTTGTAGAGCCACACAATTTCAATTTTTCCATATTTCCTTAAGTTTCTCTCATCTTATCCTGTGTTTCCATACTTCAGCACTGATTGAAATGCAGCATTGTAATTTTTTTTTGGGGGGGGGGTCTTACATTTTTATTCTTTCCTTGAAGCAAGGAAAATGTGAACTTAACTGCAGGGATGCCTAATTTGAAGTGACTTCAAGTGGTAGACATTAAGATGCGTAAAAAGTCTGAAGCCAGAATAGTTTTAAACCTCTTCTTATTTTACAGATTAAGCATCAGTTACACCTGAGAGCCTTCTTTATTGTTTCACAGAGGTTCTGTTTTCCTCCAAATTTTCATTTCTTTATGCTAAGCTTGATTTGTGCATTTGGTATGTCACCAACTTTTCAATTTTTAATTTAAAATAACTTGGGTGTATTTGTGTAAGTATGTGTGTGGTATATTCATCCTAGTTTCACAAATAGCTTAATAAGTATGATATCTCCTGAAAGAGAGACTCTACTGGTTGGGGGAAAAATGGGATTTATTTTAGCATCCATTTATGCCTCAATCTTACCTATACTTATAATTTTTATTCTCTAAAAAGCATCCCTCTTAGTAATTATTTACAATGCTTTGGAAAGGCAGAAAACCCTGTGCTTAACATTCCATGATTGGCCTCAGTCCAGATACTGCTGCTCCGTGTCTCTCACTTTGTATTCTAGCATGTGCATCTGGCTGTTGCTTGTCATGTATTAGTTTAATTCGGTATTAGCTCAGGCCATCTTCTTTTTATCTGTACATATTACATTGCTATTCTTTTTCTCAGCATCTGTGCCTTAAGCAGATAAGAATGTAAGGTATGGTGACAAGATCAGCACCCCAGGCCCTTGTTAATAAAATGGCTTCTTTGCCTCCAAAGATAATGCAATAATTATATCTCAAAAAATCCATGTTTGTAAAAATTTGAAGTTTCTGCCAAATTGCTCTTATTAACTCAGAAAATTTCAGTTCTATTTGTCTTGTGGTGTTCTTAATCCCTCAAAATAATAGTTAAGTAGTTATACACGTTTTCTTGTGAGACTTCTTAAATATGTGTTAGTAAATGTCTATCGTACACAAATTAGACAGAACAGTACTGTGAGCCTTGTGCATGCATTGCTGAGTCAACTCTTGCCAACTCTGCTTCAGCCATGTCTTTAGTCACTTTCTCCTCCACTCTTCATGTGCAGCAAGTCTCTGACATTAAATATTTCACCAATAACTGCTCAGTTTGCATTCCATGATGAAAGTATTCGCTTTAAAATAATCTAACAAAATACTATCTTTTAAAAAAATTAACAAGAAGAATTAACATCAAATAGCCAATCTGTTAAAAATTTTCAATTAACTCACAAAGTCCTTTGTTTAAAAATGTAGTATCAGAGGAGGTGGTTCCCAAGACAGCTGAATAAGAATAGCTCCAGCCTCCAGCTCCCAGCATGAGTGACAAAGACGACTGGTGATTTCTGTATTTTCAACTGAGGTATCAGTTTCATCTCACTGGGATGTGTCGGACAGTTGATGAGGGTCTGCAGGTGCAGCCCGATGAGCAAGAGCTGAAGCAGGGCAAGGCATTGCCTCACCTGGGAAGCACAAGGAGGAAGGGAATTCCTTTTCCTAGCCGAGGGAAATTGAGACACACAACATCTTGAAAATCGAGTAATTCCCACCCTAATAGTGTGCTTTACCAAGGGTCTTGGCAAACAGCACACCAGGTGATTATATCCCACACCTGGCCCAGATGGTTCCACGCCCATGGAGCCTCCCTCATTGCTAGCACAGCAGTCAGAGATCTAACTGCAAGGTGGTAGCGAGGCTGGGGGGGCGGCCACTTATTACTTAAGCCATTGCTGAGGCTTAAGTATATAAACAAAGCGGCCAGGAAGCTCAAATTGGGTGGAGCCCATCTCAGCTCAAGGAGGCCTGCTTGCCTCTATAGACGCCACCTCTGGGGACAGGGCATAGCTAAAAAAAAAAAAGAAAAAGAAAAAAAGCAGCAGAAATCTCTGCAGATGTAAAAGTCCTTGTCTGACAGTTTTGAAGAGAGCAGTGGTCTCCCAGCACAGAGGTTGAGATTTGAGAATGGACAGACTGCCTTGTCAAGTGGATCCCTGATATCTGAGTAGTCTAACTGGGAGACATCCCCTGCTAGGTGCAGACCAACACATCACACCTCACACAGCTAGATACACCCTGAGACAAAGCTTCCAGAGCAAGAATCAGACAGTAACACTCACTGTTCAGCAATATTCTAACTTCTGCAGCCTCTGCTGCTGATACCCAGCAACAGGGTCTGGAGTGGACCTCAAGCAGTCTCCAACAGACCTACAGCTGAGGGTCCTGAATGTTAGAAGGAAAACTAACAAACAGAAAGGACACCCACACCAAAACTCCATCAGTACCTCACCATCATCAAAGACCAAAGGCAGATAAAAGCACAATGATAGGGAAAAAGCAAGGCAGAAAAGCTGGAAATTCAAAAAATCAGAGCGCATTTCCCCCTCCAAAGGAATGCAGCTCATTACCAGCAATGCAACAAAGCTGGAAGGAGAATGACTTTGACGAGTTGAGAGAAGAACACTTCAGTTGACCAAACTTCTCAGAGCTAAAGGAGGAACTATGTAACCAGTGCAAAGAAATTAAAAATCTTGAAAAAAGAATGGATGAATGGATAACTAGAATAATCAATGCAGGGAAGACATTAAAAGAACTGATGGAGATGAAAATCATGACACGAGAACTATACGACAAATGCACAAGCTTCAGTAACTGACTTGATCAACTGGAAGAAAGATTATCAGTGATTGAAGATCAAATGAATGTAATGAAGTGAGAAGAGAAATGTAGAGAAAAAATAGTAAAAACAAATGAACAAAGCCTCCAAGAAATACGGGATTATGTGAAAAGACCAAATTTACATCTGATTGCTATGTCTGAAAGTGACGGGGAAAATGGAACCAAGTTGGAAAACACTCTGCAGGATATCATCCAGGAGAACTTCCCTAACCTAGTAAGGCAGGCCAACATTCAAATTCAGAAAATACAGAGAATGCCACAAAGATACTCCTCAAGAAGAGCAATTCCAAGACACATAATTGTCAGATTCACCAAAGCTGAAATGAAGGAAAAAATCTTAAGGGTAGCCACAGAGAAAGATCTGGTTACTTACAAAGGGAAGCCCATCAGACTAACAGCAGATCTCTCTGCAGAAACTCTCCAAGCCAGAAGAGAGTGGGGGCCAATATTCAACATTCTTAAAGAAAAGAATTTTAAACCCAGAATTTCATATCCAGCCAAACTAAGTTTCATTAGTGAAGGAGAAATAAAATCCTTTACAGACAAGCAAATGCTTAAAGATTTTGTCACCACCAGGCCCTCCCTACAAGAGATCCTGAAGGAAACACTAAACATGGAAAGGAACAACCAGTACCATCCATTGCAAAAACATGCCAAAATGTAAAGACCATCAAGGCTTGGAAGAAACTGCATCAACTAATGAGCAAAATAACCAGCTAATATCATAATGACTGGATCAAGTTTACACATAACAATATTAACCTTAAATGTAAATGGATGAAATGGTCCAATTAAAAGACACAGACTGGCAAATTGGATAAAGAGTCCAGACCCATCAGTTTGCTATATTCTCACATGCAGAGACACACATAGACTCAAAATAAAGGGATTGGGAAGATCTACCAAGCAAATGGAAAACAAACAAACAAACAAAAAAAAGCAGGAGTTGCAATCCTAGTCTCTGATTTTACAGGCTTTAAACCATCAAAGATCAAAAGAGATAAAGAAGGCCACTACATAATGGTAAAGGGATCAATTCATCAGGAAGAGCTAACTGTCTTAAATATATATGCATTCAATATAGGAGCACCCAGATTCATAAAGCAAGTCCTTAGAGACTTACAAAGAGATTTAGACTCCCATACAATAATAACAGGAGACTTTAACACCCCACTGTCAACATTAGACAGATCAATGGCACACAAAGTTAACAAGGATATCCAGGAATTGAACTCATCTCTGCACCAAGTGGAACTAATAGACATCTATAGAACTCTCCACCCCAAATCAACAGAATATACATTCTTCTCAGCACCACATCGCACTTATTCCAAAATTGACCACATAGTTGGAAGTAAAGCACTCCTTAGCAAATGTAAAAGAACAGAAATGATAACAAACTGTCTCTCAGACAACAGTGCAATCAAACTGGAACTCAGGACTAAGGAACTCAATCAAAACCGCTCAACTACACGGAAACTGAACAACCTGCTCCTGAATGACTACTGGGTACATAACGAAATGAAGGCAGAAATAAAAGATGTTCCCTGAAACTAATGAGAACAAAGATACAACATATCAGAATTTCTCGGACACATTTAAAGCAGTGTATAGAGGGAAATTTATAGCACTAAGTGCACACAAGAGAAAGCAGGAAAGATCTAAAATTGACACCCTAACATCACAATTAAAAGAACTAGAGAAGCAAGAGCAAACATATTCAAAAGCTAGAAGGCAAGAAATAACTAAGATCAGAGCAGAACTGAAGGAGAAAGAGACATAAAAATCCCTCCAAAAATCAATGAATCCAGGAGTTGGTTTTTAAAAGATCAACAAAATTGGTAGACCACTAGCAAGGCTAATAAAGAAGAAAAGAGGGAAGAATCAAATAGATGCAATAAAAAAAGATAAAGGGGATATCGCCACTGACCCCACAGAAATACAAACTACCATCAGAGAATACTATAAACACCTCTACGCAAATCAACTAGAAAATCTAGAAGAAATGGATAATTTCCTGCACACTTACACTCTCGCAAGACTAAATGAGGAAGAAGTTGAATCTCTGAATAGACCAATAGCAGGTTCTGAAACTGAGGCAATAATTAATAGCCTACCAACCAAAAAAAGTCCAAGCCCAGACAGATTCACAGCCGAATTCTACCAGAGGTACAAGGAGGAGCTGGTACCATTCCTTCTGAAACTATTCCAATCAATAGAAAAAGAGGGAATCCTCCCTAACTCATTTTATGAGGCCACCATCATCCTGATACCAAAGGCTGGCAGAGACACAACAAAAAAAGAATTTTAGACTAATATCCCTGATGAACATCGATGCAAAAATTCTCAATAAAATACTGGCAAACCGAATCCAGCAACACATCAAAAAGCTTATCCACCATGATCAAGTGGGCTTCATCCCTGGGAGGTAAGGCTAGTTCAGCATATGCAACTCAATAAATGTAATCCAGCATATAAATAGAACCAAAGGCAAAAACCACATGATTATCTCAATAGATGCAGAAAAGGCTTTTGACAAAATTCAACAGCCTTCATGATAAAAAAAAAACTCTCAATAAGTTCGGTATTGATGGAACGTATCTCAAAATAATAACAGCTATTTATGACAAACCCACAGCCAATATCATACTGAATGGGCAAAAACTGGAAACATTCCCTTTGAAAACTGGCAAAGACAGGAATGCCCTCTCTCACCACTCCTATTCAACATAGTGTTGGAAGTTCTGGCTAGGGCATTCAGGCCAGAGAAAGAAATAAAGCGTATTCAGTTTGGAAAAGAAGAAGTCAAATTGTTTCTGTTTGAAGATGACATGATTGTATATTTGGAAAACGCCATTATCTCAGCCCAAAACCTCCTTAGTCTGATAAGCAACTTCAGCAGTCTCAGGATACAAAATCAACGTGAAAAATCACAAGCATTCCTATACAACAGTAACAGACAAACAGAGAGCCAAATCATGAATGAACTCTCATTCACAATAGCTGCAAAGAGAATAAAATACCTAGAAATCCAACTTACAAGGGATGTAAAGGACTTCTTCTAGGATAAATACAAACCACTGCTCAGTGAAATAAAAGAGGACACAAACAAATAGGAAGAAACAATATTGTGAAAATGGCCATACTGCCCAAGGTAATTCTAGATTCAATGCTATCCCCATTAAGCTACCAATGACTTTCTTCACAGAATTGGAAAAAACTGCTTCAAAGTTCATATAGAACCAAAAATGACCCCGCACTGCCAAGACAATCCTAAGCCAAAAGAACAAAGTTGGAGGCATCACGCTACCTGACTTCAAACTATACTACAAAGCGACAGCAACCAAAACAGCATCGTACTGGTACCTAAACAGAGATATAGACCAATAGAACAGAACAGAGCACTCAGAAATAATACCACACATCTACAGCCATCTGATCTTTGACAAATCTGACAAAAACAAGAAATAAGGAAAGGATTCCCTATTTAATAAATGGTGCCGGGAAAATTGACTATCCTTAAGTAGAAAGCAGAAAGTGGATCCTTTCCTTACTCCTTATACGAAAATTAATTCACAATAAATTAGAGACATAAATATTAGACCTAAAACCATAAAAACCCTAGAAGAAAACCTGGGTAATACCATTCAAGACATAGGCATCGGCAAGAACTTGCTATCTGAAACACCAAAAGCGACAGCAACAAAAGTCAAAATTGACAAATGGGATCTAATTAAACGAAAGAGCTTCTGCACAGCAAAAGAAACTACCATCAGAGTGAACACGCAACCTACAGAATGGGAGAAAATTTTTGCAATCTACTTATCTGACAAAGGACTAATATCCACAACCTACAAAGAACACAAACAAATGTACAAGAAAAAAGCAAATAACCCCATCAAAAGTGGGCAAAGGATATGAACAGACACTTCTCAAAAGAAGACATTCATACAGCCAGCAGACACATGAAAAAATGCCATCATCACTCACCATCAGAGAAATGCAAATCAAAACCACAATGAGATACCATCTCACACCAGTTAGAATGGCAATCATTAGAAAATCAGGAAACAACAGGTGCTGGAGAGGATGTGGAGAAATAGGAACATTTTACACTGCTGGTGGGACTGTAAACTAGTTCAACCATTGTGGAAAACAGTATGGCGATTCCTCAAGGATCTAGAACTAGAAATACCATTTGGTCCAGCCATCCCATTACTGGGTATATACCGAAAGGATTATAAATCATGCTGCTATAAACACATGCACACGTATGTTTATTGCAGCACTATTCACAATAGCAAAGACTTGGAATCAACCCAAATGTCCATCTGTGACAGACTGGATTAAGAAAATGTGGCACATATACACCATGGAACACTATGCAGCCTTAAAAAAAGAATGAGTTCATGTCCTTTGTTGGAGCATGGATGCAGGTGGAAACCATCATTCTCAGCAAACTATTGCAGGAAAAGAAAACCAAACACCACATATTCTCACTCATAGGTGGGAATTGAACAGTGAGATCACTTGGACACAGGAAGGGGAACATTACACCCAGGGCCTATTGTGGGGAGGGGACGTGGGGAGGGATAGCGTTAGGAGATATAGCTAATGTAAATGAGGAGTTAATGGGTACAGCACATCAACATGGCACATGTATATATATGTAACAAACCTGCACGTTGTGCACATGTACCCGAGAACTTAAAGTATAATAATAAAATTAAAAAAAAAAAAAAAAAAGAAGAGGAGACAAGTAAAACATTAACAATATATTTAATTGAATATATCCAAAGTATTATCCTTTCAACAAATAATAAATCTATAATATTGTATGCATATAAAAAAGTAATATCAATTAAACTCCAGGTATATTAATTGGTTGATATGTTTCTTAATTTTTTCTTAAAGATATTGCATAATAATTTTAGATTTATAGAAAACCTGCAATAATAATACTGACTCTTCCCATATTTCCCAGACCCAGTTTCCCCAACAATTAACATTTTATGTTCACATGGTACATTTGTCACAATAAATGAGCCCATATAAATGCAATATTATTAGCTAAAGACTACACTTTATTCAGATTTTTATAGTTTTTTTCTCTTCTGGGCTTCTATCCAGTAACAATCAACATTGCTATTATTACTTCAAAATTTTTAACTCTATTTTTTCTTCTTTTACAATTAGAAAAAATGTATGATATTACAATTATATGTATGCTACACCTATTAAAATGTTTCGATAGTTCTTGGATATTCTGTTCTCCTTGTTCATTCTTTTTTTCCTTTTGTTTGCATTTCAGTTTGTGAAATTCCTGTCAATCTGTTTTTTAAAATGTTTTATTCATATTTTGTTTTATTACACTTTAAGTTCTAAGGTAATTGTGCACAACCTGCAGGTTTGTTACATATGCATACCTGTGCCATGTTGGTGTGCTGCATCCATTAACTCATCATTTACATTATGTATATCTCCTAATGCTATCCCTCCCTCCTCCCCCCAACGACAGGCCCAAGTGTGTGATGTTCCCCTTCCTGTGTCCAAGTATTCTCATTGTTCAATTTCCACTTCTGAGTGAGAACATGCAGTGTTGTTTTTGTCCTTGCAATAGTTTGCTTAGAATGATGGTTTCCAGCTTCATCCATGTCCCCACAAAGGACATGAACTCATCTTTTTTATGGCTGCATAGTATTCCATGGTATATATGTGCCACATTTTCTTAATCCAGTCTATCATTGATGGACATTTGGGTTGGTTCCAAGCCTTTGCTATTGTGAATAGTGCCGCAATAAGCATACATGTGGATGTGTCTTTATAGTAGCATGATTTATAATCCTTTGGATATACACCCAGTAATGGGATGGCTGGATCAAATGGTATTTCTAGTTCTAGATCCTTGAGGAATCGCCACACTGTTTTCCACAATGGTTGAACTAGTTTACAGTCCCACCAACAGTGTTTAAGTGTTCCTGTTTCTCCACATCCTCTCCAGCATCTGTTGTTTCCTGACTTTTTAATGATTGCCATTCTAACTGGTGTGAAATGGTATCTTATTGTGGTTTTGATTTGCATTTCTCTGATGGCCAGTGATGATGAGCATTTTTTCATGCATCTGTTGGCTGCTTAAATGTCTTCTTTTGAGAAGTGTCTGTTCATATCCTTCGCTCACTTTTTGATACAGTTGTTTTTTTCTCCTCTTGTAAATTTGTTTGAGTTCTTTGTGGATTCTGGACATTAGCCCTTTGTGAGATAAGAGTAGATTGCAAAAATTTTCTCCCGTTCTGTAGGTTGCCTCTTCACTCTAATGGTAGTTTCTTTTGCTGTGCAGAAGCTCTTTAGTTTAATTAGATCCCATTTGTCAATTTTGGCTTTTGCTGCCATTGCTTTTGGTGTTTTAGACATGAAGTCCTTGCCCATACCTATGTCCTGAGTTGTATTGCCTAGATTTTCTTCTAGGGGTTTTATGGCATTAGTTCTAATGTTTAAGTCTTTAATCCATCTTGAATTAATTTTTTGTACAAGGTGTAAGGAAAGGATCCAGTTTCAGCTTTCTATATATGGCTAGCCAGTTTTCCCAGTACCATTTTTTAAATACGGAATCCTTTCTCCATTTCTTGTTTTTGTCAGGTTTGTCAAAGATCATATGTGTTCTATTTCCTGGAGTATTCTTTCTCATATGCAGTCTGTATTTTGCAGCTCTTGCTGTTGTAATGCATTCTTACTGTATTGGAGACAATTGGCTTAAGGTAAGGTTTGGAGTAGGGGGGTCTTGTATGATTTGCTTTCTCTAAAACCTGTCATTTAGCAGACTTGTCTCAGTGGCTTTCAAGAATGGTTCTCCAATGCTATAGCTTTTTAAATCAATTTTATTTTTTTAATCCTACCTTTTACTTCCTTTCCTGCTGCAACATTGCCAGTCTACTTCCTTGAATGCCTGACCCCTGTTGACTATGTTTTTTTTCTTCCTTACAGAAGAGACAAAGGCTAGAAGATTCAGAGAGATGCTCTTCCCCAGAGTAGAAGGCAGCTCTGGGGAAGTTTTTCCCTTGGAGAGTAAACCCAAATACGGAGAAGGCTTTGATTGTATTTCAAATGATTCACCTTTTTCCACTGCAAAACCCATGATAGAATATTTGTCAGACCTTCACTGTGAAAACCTGGAGACAAATCCTAAGAAAATGTTGGGCTCCCCTGAGACAACAGCCTCTCAGAGTTTTTCAGCCTCCAGCAATTCATTAAAGTTACAATTTAACTAAAGTTTCATTTCAGGTAAGTATATTGGGCTGTGTTGCTTGGAATATATCTGTTGTCAAATTTTGGAGAGGTAGTTTGTTCTACCCTGTTGTTTCTCTGGTAGTTTCACATAAAGTAATTGATTTTTATTATTTTCAGCGGTATTCCAAAACTGCCATCTGCGCACTTGCAGTGCTCATTGCTTCTGAGCTAGTTATTACTTCTAGATTTTCAGCAGATGGAAATAAAAATTGATAAAAACAAAACAACAGAATAAAGATAAAACCAAGCAAACAACAGCAATAGAGATTCTCCTCAACTCACGATGGGGTTACATCCTAATTAAACCCATCGTAAGTTGAAAATATCGTAAGTCAAAAATGCTTTTAATCCATCAAATCTACCAAACATCATAGCTTTACCTAGCCTACTTTAAATGTGCTCACAACAGCTATATTAGCCTATGGTTGAGCAAAATCGTGTCAGACAAAGCATGTTATAGTAAAGTGTTCAATATCTCATGTAATTTATTGAATACTATATTGAAAATGAAAAATAAACAGTTGTATGGGTACTTAAAGTATGATTTCTACTGAATGCATGTTGCTTCCACATCATCAGAAAGTTTGAAAATGTGTTATATGGAACCATTGTAAGCTGGGGACTTTCTGTTATATGTGTATATATAGGTACGTACATGTGTACATTTATGTATATGTGTGCATGTATATGGGTATACATAAATGTATATACACACATATACATACATAGTGTATACACACATATATAGACATACGTATAATATACATAGCATGTATGTGTGTATATACATAGTTTGCTTACATTTTTGCTTTGTTTTTATATTTGAAGAGAGAATACTTCATGAATTACTTTCTACTTATCCAATAAATTAAAATTTAAAAATGAGTGAATTCATTTTGCTTCTTACATATCTCTATATTTTTTTTCACACTGAGAATCTCAGTAATGATAGAGTTGGACTATCACTTGATTCTTCATTTGTTTTATCCCACATTATACCAATTAATTGTATCAAAACTACAACACTGACACAAGAACATTGATATAATTACTGAAAACAGTTTACATTGTTGGTGTTATTTAATTTCCTTGTGCTCTTAAGTCATATCTCATTAGGGAAGTGTATTCCAATTACTGATTTTTACAGTCATTTGAAATAATTTATCTTGAAATGAATATGCTGCCAAAAGGATACACATTTGATTTGATTCATTTTATTTTTAATTTTTAGTGATTTCTCTTTCCTTAATGTTGCTTCACAATCATACTAAACTTTGTAATTATACAATTACATATTTTCCTTTTTCCCTATTTCTGATAGGTTACCATATCTACATTGTCAGAGCATACAACTGCTTCCCGCTATAATCCATGTCTTTTTTTTTTTTTTTTTTTGAAATGGAGTCTCACACTCTCATCCAGACTGGAGTGCAGTGGCGCTGTCTTGTGTCACTGCAAGCTCCACCTCCTGGATTCATGCCATTTTCCTGCCTCAGCCTCCTGAGTAGCTGGGACTACAACCCCCCCACCCCACCTCAATCCGGCCCAGCTAATTTTTTGTATTTTTAGTAGAGACGGGGTTTCACCATGTTAGCCAGGATGGTCTCGATCTCCTAACCTTGTGATCCACCCACATTGGCCTCTCAAAGTTTTGGGATTACAGGGGTGAGCCATGGCTCACAGCCTAATCCATGTCTTATAACCATGTTTATTCCCAATCCTATCTATTAAATGCTCACCACCAATCCTCTTGTGGTTTCTCCATTCATTTTGGTTGTCTAGAGTACATTCTCTAGTAAATTCTTTATAAAGTGCTAACAGAAACAGAATTTTCCAAGTATTTGACTGTCATAAAGTTTATCTAAATACTTTATAGTTGAAATGCAGTTTGCTTGGATCAAATCCTAGGATCATAGTACATTTTTTTAGGTATTCTGTTACCCCCTCCTTAGGTATCCCTTACCTTCCTTAGGTATACTGTTACCCCCTCCTTAGGTATTCTGTTACCCCTTCCTTAGGTATCCCTTACCTTCTGCTACAGAATACCATTATGAAAAGTCTCATGATAGTCTAATTTTCTTTCTCTAGGAAGTATTTTTATATTTTTACTTAGATGTCAAATGGATTTTTTGTTTTAATTCTAGTAATTTTATTAAAATAAGCCTCATTATTGGTCATTCTGGGTCTATTTGTCTATATTTGTGTTGTACTCTTTTATTTGTACTTTTAAGTGTTTTTATTATGGTTTTAATTTTAGGAATTTTCTTGCATTATAACTTTTATTAACTGTTGTTCTCTGATTTAGATTTTTATTTCAGGGAACCATAACATGTATCTTGAACCATTTTAATCTGTCTTTTCCATCTGTTACTGTTTCTCATATTTTTATATAGCATTTTTGTTTATTTTAAAATATTTCCTTCTCTTTACTTTTGTCCTTCTCTGTCATAATTTTTTATGCTTATGTGTTCCTGTGCTTCTCCTAGTTTAGTCTTCAATTCTAAATAATTATTCTAAATATTTCTAGTTCTATAATCTCAGTTCTAAACTATTCCACTCTGCCTTATGTTGTCATTCAAATATTTTTAAAAAGTTATTTCAGTTCATTTACAACTATTAGATTACAGTGCTTTCTGATTTATCGATGTTTCTGTTTTTTTTTTTTTTTTTTTTTTTTTTTTTTTTTTTTTTTTGAGACGGAGTCTCGCTCTGTCGCCCGGGCTGGAGTGCAGTGGCCGGATCTCAGCTCACTGCAAGCTCCGCCTCCCGGGTTTACGCCATTCTCCTGCCTCAGCCTCCCGAGTAGCTGGGACTACAGGCGCCCGCCACCTTTCCCGGCTAGTTTTTTGTATTTTTAGTAGAGACGGGGTTTCACTGTGTTAGCCAGGATGGTCTCGATCTCCTGACCTCGTGATCCGCCCGTCTCGGCCTCCCAAAGTGCTGGGATTACAGGCTTGAGCCACCGCTCCCGGCCTTATCGATGTTTCTAACAGCCTATTCTACATCAATGGTAATGACCTAAAAGGGACCATGTTTACTGAGAGACTGTAATACAGCAGTTACTCAGCATATATCATTAAATTCTGAATGGAACATTCCTGTCTACATTAGTCCACACACTCCCTTCCTTCTAATTAATTCTAGGAATGTTATTTATAAGGTCTTCATTCACTTTATAAAATTCTAGAGAACTTTGTTCCAACTTGGCTCTGCTGCTACTTTTAATAGGTCATTTCAAACAAATTACTTAATTTCTCTGAGTCTCAATCTTCCTCAATAAAATGTGAATCATATCTATTTATAAAATTATAAATATTAAATAAATGTAAATGCTTAACACAGTGCCTCACTCTATGAGTGTTTTTTACTTTGGTTATTACTTGATTAATCTTGGTATAAATTATTAAATCTGCTGAGCAAAAGTGTTCAATCATCTCTTTTCAGTAATGTGAAAATGACATTTTCTTCTAGCTCAGTAATTCCATATTTTTCATTGATAATTTGAATTCTTGCTCATGATATACTTTCATTTGCCACGGCTTTTCTAGCCCAACTTTATTTTCCCTATTTTACTGGTTACTATAATTTTATTTGTATCATTATTCTGACTTGTTTTCCAATAAGACAAAATTCCTCACATGCCATAAAGTTTGTCAGTTCTGAATTACTGCCAAAAATTGGAGATATACTTTACAATGCTTGCAGATAACACCTATGCCGTACATGTGGACAAAATGAAGAGAAGGGGACGTGAGTGATGGCTCAAATCCCTGTATGATAATTCCGCACCTACCAGGATTCATTTCTCCACTCATAATTTGTATTTCCTCCTTGTTTTTATTTACTTTTTATTTTATAGCATGTTCTAATTTCAAACACATTTTTTTCTCTTTTATTGTTTTATTGGCCCTGAGTTGGACACACAAGGTATTTAAATGAATGGGTGGAAAGGGAGAGAAGGGACTACTATCTGTTCTCTAGAATCATATGTGCATTCATACTTGCAGACTATGTATGAACCAACTGAGCTACGTAACCAGGTTCATTTACAGTGTTTCGAGACAGGTTGATTTGAGTTCAGGGTCCAGATAATGAGGTGGATTTTTGTTTTTTTCAATTTTGGTGTTTAAACATATTCATTGAGATGATGATTCATATCTCCAAGGCTGTTGCAGATCTATTTGCACACATTGTGGGTATAAGGTAATGATTACTTGTCCTGGTTATGTACAAGGATATTTTTAGAAATATGAGCCCCACTTCCAGACAGTTTTATTCAGTAGGCTAGAAAACACAGGTATAGTCATTAATATCCAGATTCATTCTTTGCTATAAAATGTACTAGCTGAATAGGCTTGGAAAAGTTACTCAATTTCTGGGAGAATTATTTGATTTTTAAAATGAAATGATGGTAATAAAGTATGTGTAATAGTTTTGGAAAGCCACTTACCATGGTACTTGGAGACGATGTTTTAATAGCAAATATTAATGTCCCTAAAAATACATTCAAACTGTGAAAGTTGACTGAGCAAAGGTATTGCTTAGTGAGATCCAGAAATTCAAAGTCAACTTTAGAATAAGTATCTTTTGTGTTCCAGCTCATTTGTTTCATTTCCTGAATTTTAACTGACACACAAAAATAATTTTGACAGTACTCAATGGCATTTGAAGACAGTTTTCCATTTTATTCCCTGCATAACTATTCAACAGTAGATCAAAGAAAGAAAGAAAAATCACAGATCTGAAACTGATCCTAGCACATTCTCTAGAGAGGAAATGCTCCCAGTATTTGCTGTGACTGGGTCGTCATCCCTGCACTTTGGATCTGACAGTAATGGCTGATTCTCAGCTGGAAAGAGTGGCCTCCTAGGCACCCTAGTTTTAGGGTAGAAATGCTTATTGTTTATCTATGTAGCCTTTTGGAGTTCACAGACTTCACAATTATTATCCACACGTCATTGTTAACTATTCTCACTGGGAAAGTATATATTTTGTGTTTAAATGATTTTCTTTTATCTACTCCCTACTCAATCATGGCAGCAAAAGAGGAAACATCTATTTTGATATAAAGGGATATAAAACAGTCAAATTTCAAGATTTCTATCATTTTTATAATATGTAGAGAAAGCAAATTTGAACAATTCATTATAAGCCAATTGAGAAAAATATTCCAACAAGTACATCTGTTTAATTGTATTAACAATTTAGTATTGCCAGAAAGTAATTCCTTCAGCAGATGTGTTGCTCACAAAAATCATCCTAACCTCATACACATCAATAAAACCCTTATTGTTATACTTTTTGCCTAGTTATTGGTCCAGTTCTAATATTTAACTTACTTTATTTAAAACATTCTATACACATATTCTATATTTTCTCTTTTTAATTATGTCTAATATAATGTCAAGTATACTTATTTCATTTCTTATTCATTATGAATCTTGCTAACATCCACTTATAAAGTTTTCTGTTGCCTTACTCCTCTTCCTTCTTTTTAAATTTTACATATATCTCGGAACATAACATTTTTTGGCTTGCCATTCTATTAACCCTGACCTTTAACATATTACCTTTTTCATTTAAATGAACTTAAGCTTTTATTATGCTTTCTTTCCTTTCAAGGACCACATTTTTGAGAGTTTTTGTTTTTGCTTAACTTCAATTTAACTTTTTTATTATTTTATTTTTTTGAGACAGAGTCTTGCTCTGTCATCCAGGCTGGAGTGTAGTGGTGCAATCTTGGCTCACTGCAACCTTGGTCTCCCAGTTCAAGCAATTCTTCTGCCTCAGCCTTCCAAGCAGTGGGGATTACAGGCACACACCATCATGCCTGGCTAATTTTTGTATTTTTAGTAGAGACGGGCTTTTGCCATGTTGGTCAGGCTGGTCTTGAACTCCTGACCTTAAGTAATCCACCCACCTCGGCCTCCCAAAGTGCTGAGATTACAGGCATGAACCACAGAATCCAGTCAACTTTTAAGTTCAGGGGTACATGGGCAGGTTTGTTACATAGGTAAAATTGTGTCATGGGAATTTGTTGTACAGATTATTTCATCAACCAGGTAATAAGCTTAGTACCCACTAGTTACTATTCCTGATCCTCTTCCTCCTCCCACGCTCCACCCTGATTAGGCCCAGTGTGTGTTTTTCCCTTCCATGCGTTCATGTGTTCTCATCATTTAACTCCCACTTGTAAGTGACAACATGCGGTATTTGTTTTTTGGTTCCTGTCTTAGTTTGCTGAGGATGATGGCCTCCAGCTCCATCTATGTTCCTTCATAGGACACAATCACATTTTTTTTTTTTTTTTTCTGGATAGTATTCTATGGTGTTTATGTACCACATTTCCTTTATTCAGTCTACCATTGATGGGCATTTAGATTGATCCATGCTTTTGTTATCTGAATAGTGCTGTAATGAACACACACATGCATGTGTCTTTATAAGAAAACGATTTCTATTCCTTTGGATATATACTCAGTAATGAGATTGTTCAGTCAACAATATTATAGGTCAAATTATATTTCTTTCTTTAGGTCTCTAAGGAATTGTGGTACTGCCTTCCACAATCATTGAACTACTTTACACCCCCACCCACAGTGCATAAGTGTTCCTTTTTCTCCACAACCTTGCTAGCATCTGTTGTGTTTTGAATTTTTAATAATAGCCATTCTGACTGGTGAGAAATGGTATCTCCTTTTGGTTTTGATTTCCATTCTCTAGTGATAAGTGATATTTTCCTTTTTCTCATATGCTTGTTGGCCATATGCATGTTTTCTTTTTTAGAAGTATCTGTCCTGTTCTTTGCTGACTTTTAAGAGGTTGTTGTTTAAGAGTTTATTCCCTTTTGACATCATCATTTTTTTCTGTGTCATTTCTGCTTGATTGCATTGTGCTTATCTGCTTATATTTATACATATTATTCTCATGCAGTTTTCTATGTTCTCTCTCTCTCTCTCTCTCTCTCTCTGGCTTATAACTTCCTAATTTGAATTCCAAAACCTTATATATATCTACAGATTGGCTCTTTTATTTTTTATTTATTTTTATTTTTCCAAGATAGATTCTTGCTCTGTCACCCAGCCTGGAGTGCAGGGGCATGATCTTGGTTCACTACAACCTTTCCCTTCTGGGTTCAAGCAATTCTCTTGCTTCAGGCTCTCAAGTAGCTGGGGTTACAGGTGCCTGCCACTATGCCTGGCTGATTTTTGTATATTTAGGAGAGGCGGGGTTTCACCATGTTGGCCAGGCTGGTCTCAAACTCTTGACTTCCTGATCTGCCCACCTCAGCCTCCCAAAGTGCTGGGATTACAGGTGTGAGCCACTGTGCCTGGCCTCTTGTATTTTTTTTCTCTGTGTGTGTGTATGTGTGTGTGTGCAATTTATGAATCTGAGGCAGAGAAGATCAATGATAGGAGAATATGCAGGGCTTAGACTCTGCTTAACTGAGTTCTAACTAGCCTGGAACTATTGAGAAGACAAGTGGTAGTTTCAGAGAAATAGGTCTGAATATGGGATGCATCACTCACTAGAGGTTTGGCCACTAACAATGTAAACTTGCTTATTCTCAGTTTTCTCCTCTATAAAATGGAGATAAAATACTTGGCTTGTATAAATGTTGCCAAACTCTATATGTAGACTGGCATTTATGGGTCTCCCAATACATTGTAAACACTATTGTTTTTGACGATTTTTAATAACTGTTAAAAATCTATATACTATACAAATTCAGAATTGAGATGTTAACAAGATGAGTTAACTGCTACATAGGTTCAGGTCTCAAGGTCTCAGATTTTCTTTGTATCCCTAGAAGTTATGTATGACTTGAAGAGCTATTTTTATATGGGTTATATCTATTAAAAGTAGACATTAAAGACATTGTCAACATATATATTTATGAATTTATTAAAATAATAATAAATTCATTGCCTGTTACACCTTTGCAAATATCTGTTTACTGGAAGAAATCTAGTGCTCATATCTGCATCTGTACTGCATCTGGTACAGTATCACACATCACATAGCCTCTGGAGAACTTGACAGTTCCCCATGAGAGTACAAAGTAAAAAATTAAGTTCCATTACTATTGAAGAACAGATTTGCTTTGTGGATTCTATTAATAGATCTCAAACTCCTATGGGATCCTGAATCACACTATGAGAATCACTAATTTATATAAATCATGATCCCTAATTTTTAGTCTTATATTAATGTCCACTTGACCTAAAGCCTTGTGGACTTTGGTTAGTTATTTTTGTTACTTTTGCTTATGTATTTGATTTTTAATATATAAAAGGGGAAGTTTGGACTACATTTTCTCCAAGACTCCTTTCAACTCTTAAATTCAATTGTATAAAATTGTTTTACTCATTTTTCAACTTATTACTGTCTTATTTTGGTACAATATTCAACATTTCAATTTTTCAATTTTTTCAACCTTTTGTTTTTTTCAAATTGGGGGCAACAAACTGTCTTTACTTACCAATATGGTAAGTGTTGAAAGATGTTGCTATATTTGAAAAAACTGCTATTTTATATGTCTACACTAAAATGTCAAAGGTGCTTAAGTAAAATTATAATGCATTTATGACCCTTTTTTTCTATTAAAAATAACAACTGAGATAATGATTTTCAAAACCTACTGTTGATTTTCTACAGATTGGTGATTTGATTGTGAATAAAGGAATGGTGATTGATTTTAGCATTTGGGGAGCTGAAGAGACCTAGCTAAAACTACAGGTTATCATCCAGGAATCCTATAACTGACAAAGACTAAAACTCAAAAAGGGCACATTTATTGCTGAGACACCATATGGCCTAAATTCATCTGAGCATATTCAAATACGAAGTGAAAATGCAAAGCATTTAAGTGCCTTCAGTTCCTGTTCATTCCCCTAAATGGAAAAGCTGCTATGATGAAGAAAATACCTGGCAGTAGACGCAGTGGCTTGTATGTGGCAGGCAGAAATCAGCTGCTTACACACCCAGGTACTCCTCTACAAACCATGTAAGAAATGTGCATGGGTGAGTGGAAGTGAAATGATCAGCTATGTAACGCAGAATTAAAATACAGCCTACCTTCGTTGTGAGATACAATTTCTCTTTATTTTTTATATATTTCCTCCAAGCTGTTTCTCTTTAATTTCTTGAACCCTCTTCTCACTTTGATGGAGTCAGTTAAACATTCACTAGCTCTGTTATCCCCACCTTTAAATGAAATAAATACTGTTTAAGTCTCAAAGGTGCTTGCTGCTGCATGAATAAAGGTATCAGGCACTTGCCTCCACAAAACAACAGCAGTTGAAATGCACATATTTATAGATGACACGGCAGTATTTATAATTTGAGTCTCTACGATGGAGATCTGGCTCTGTGTGATGTGCCACTGAGGTCAGTTCAAGGCAGCTGACTGGCTTTCTATATATGGCCTGGGAAATAGCTGTTAAATTTTCAGATGAAAGCACTTGAAACAAGTCTTGGACCTGTTAAGTCTAATAATTAGAATGGGAAAAAGCAGTACTAGGAGTGAAAGATGCCACCGTCTTTTTTTTTTTTTTTTTTTTTCAGACGGAGTCTCACTCTGTCTCCCAGGCTGGCATGCAGTGGGGCAGTCTTGGCTCACTGCAAGCTCTGCCTCTCAGGTTCACGCCATTCTCCTGCCTCAGCCTCCTGAGTAGCTGGGACTACAGGTGCCCACCACCACTCTAGGCTTTTTGTATTTTTAACAGAGATGGGGTTTCACCGTATTAGGATGTTCTCGATCTCCTGACCTCATGATCTGCCCTCCTCGGCCTCCCAAAGTGCTGGGATTACAGGTGTGAGCCACCTCGCCCAGCCAAGATGC
Organism: Trachypithecus francoisi; assembly: GCF_009764315.1. Classification (NCBI taxonomy): domain Eukaryota; kingdom Metazoa; phylum Chordata; class Mammalia; order Primates; family Cercopithecidae; genus Trachypithecus; species Trachypithecus francoisi. Next base: position 73,582 of record NW_022680619.1, on the reverse strand, counting down.
CACAGTCTTGACATTAGGGAAACAGTCCCAGAAGAAATGATTTTGTGTCAGGTTGTAGCTATTAAAAAGAAAATATTTAATTTTTTGTAGTCTAACAAGTAGAACAAAAAGAAAAACAATACAAGAAAAGTTATAATTTTGATTATGTGACTCTCTTTGAGCAGTAGTGTAGCAGAAAAGCAGACGGGCTCTAATTAGGCTTATAAAATTAGAAATGTATTGATCATACACAAAAAACTCCTTGAAGTGTTCCCTGCCTGAGGTCAGTGCATCTTTTAAAAGAGTAAAAAGATGCAGCTTGTCCCTCAAGGCTCCAACAGAGTTTGTGGAGCTGACAGCTCAATAAATTACAGAAACATATTGACTTCTTTATGGACTATACAAAAATCAAATGGGATTATGTTGAGCAGCCTTCCATGAATGGACAGAACCCTATTTTGATTCCATTGTATGTAGATTTTGTCATTGTTGAAGAGTCCAAAGGAGCAGGGGGAGCTGTAGAATAGACACATTTGCATGAAGGAACTGGATTATTTAGTAAAGTTGTGAAGATTTTGGCTGCAACACATTCTAGCCCATTTACCTCAATACACTTCACTTCTGTTTCTATAATGAATGAGATATGTTTTCACCTTCCAAGGTTCTCATCCCTCTATAATTTTAGTTCCTCTGAATTATCCCTAACAACATTCTCCAAATCCAAACAAGAGAATGTTCCTGCTGCACATCATCCTGTCACTACAGAAACTTTGGAATCTTTGTAGAACATTTCTAATGGCTGACACAAAACTTTCCTTTTCAGAAGTACACTTTTAGCTCAGTTCCTTTTCCCAGGGCAAATAAGGAGCTTTATCATTCCTCTTAGTAACCAAGTGCACACTTGTGAAAGACAACATTACTTTTTTTTTTTTTTTTTTTTTTTTGAGACGGAGTCTCGCTCTGTCGCCTGGGCTGGAGTACAGTGGCCAGATCTCAGCTCACTGCAAGCTCTGTCTCCTGGGTTTACGCCATTCTCCTGCCTCAGCCTCCCGAGTAGCTGGGACTACAGGCGCCCACCACTTCGCCCAGCTAGTTTTTTGTATTTTTTAGTAGAGACGGGATTTCACCGTGTTAGCCAGGATGGTCTTGATCTCCTGACCTCATGATCCGCCCGTCTCAGCCTCCCAAAGTGCTGGGATTACAGGCTTAAGCCACCGCGCCCGGCAAAGATCACATTTCTACAAAACTCTTAGAAAATATAAAATATTATATCCTCAATAAAAATGAGAATCCCATGAAACCTGCACCATGGATGCTAAATTGTTATATGTAACATTTACCTATTTCTTGGGAAATTGTAAGTCAGGTTTCCGTTTCTCAATTGGTATCTCTGCACAAAAGCTCTTAGGGATGTGCTCAGTCTTGACACTGCCTATTTTGTGTAGCATATATTCCTGTGCATATTGAGAAGATTAGTGATAAAACGAAGGGAAAGCTTTTAGATCACAATTTGCCTAGTTAATTGAAGACTACATCTGACTAACACTCCCTTTCCATTGCAATGAAATGAATGTAGAGACCACTTTTGATTTTCGAGGTGCACATTAACGAACTTAAAAATAACTGTGGTTCAAGCACAAAAAGGAACTGGGCTTATCTGTAGTCAGGTAGGAGCCTTGTAGCATTGGCTGTCTCTCCCTCTGATTGGAAGAATGATGGTGTCCAGCAGGGTAGAGGGGACAACAAGGAAACTCAGCAGGGACATGTAACATGGTCAACATATTGAGAATTTTTGTTATAGCCAAATAAAATTTAAATTGCTCTATTTTTGATAATTTTTGTTTCATAATCCATTTACTCCAACAAAAACCAAAGCCAATTGTTTTCTGCTTTTTTTTTTTTTACCCAAAACCAAATGCATATTTTATTTTTATTTTTTTATTATACTTTAAGTTCTAAGGTACATGTGTATAACGTGCAGGTTTGTTACCTATGTATATTTGTGCCATGTTGGTGTGCTGCACCCATCAACTCGTCAGCACCCATCAATTCGTCATTTACATCAGGTATAACTCCCAATGCAATCTCTCCCCCCTCCCCCCTCCCCATGATAGGCCCCGATGTGTGATGTTCCCCTTCTCGAGTCCAAGTGATCTCATTGTTCAGTTCCCACCTATGAGTGACAACATGCGGTGTTTGGTTTTCTGTTCTTGTGAGAGTTTGCTAAGAATGATGGTTTCCAGCTGCATCCATGTCCCTACAAAGGATGCAAACTCATCCTTTTTGATGGCTGCATAGTATTCCATGGTGTATATGTGCCACATTTTCTTAATCCAGTCTGTCACAGATGGACATTTGGGTTGATTCCAAGTCTTTGCTATTGTGAATAGTGCCGTAATAAACATACGTGTGCATGTGTCTTTATAGCAGCATGATTTATAATCCTTTCGGTATATACCCAGTAATGGGATGACTAGATCATATGGTACTTCTAGTTCTAGATCCTTGAGGAATCACCACACTGTTTTCCATAATGATTGAACTAGTTTACAATCCTACCAACAGTGTAAAAGTGTTCCTATTTCTCTACATCCTCTCCAGCACCTGTTGTTTCCTGACTTTTTAATGATTGCCATTCTAACTGGTGTGAGATGGTATCTCACTGTGGTTTTGATTTGCATTTCTCTGATGGCCAGGGATGATGAGCATTTTTTCATGTGTCTGCTGGCTGTATGAATGTCTTCTTTTGAGAAATATCTGTTCATATCCTTTGCCCACTTTTTGATGGGGTTGTTTGTTTTTTCCTTGTAAATTTGTTTGAGTTCTTTGTAGGTTCTGGATATTAGCCCTTTGTCAGATGAGTAGATTGCAAAAATTTTCTCCCATTCTGTAAGTTGCCTGTTCACTCTGATGGTAGTTTCTTTTGCTGTGCAAAAGCTCTTTAGTTTAATTAGATCCCATGTGTCAATTTTGGCTTTTGCTGCCGTTGCTTTTGGTGTTTTAGACATGAAGTCCTTGCCCATGCCTATGTCCTGAATGGTACTACCTAGGTTTTCTTCTAGGGTTTTTATAGTATTAGGTCTAACATTTAAGTCTCTAATCCATCTTGAATTAATTTTCATATAAGGAGTAAGGAAAGGATCCAGTTTCAGCTTTCTACTTATGGCCGGCCAATTTTCCCACCACCATTTATTAAATAGGGAATCCTTTCCCCATTTCTTGTTTCTCTCAGGTTTGTCAAAGATCAGATGGCTGTAGATGTGTGGTATTTTTCTGAGGACTCTGTTCTGTTCCATTGGTCTATATCTCTGTTTGGGTACCAGTACCATGCTGTTTTGGTTACTGTAGCCTTGTAGTATAGTTTGAAGTCAGGTAGCATGATGTCTCCAGCTTTGTTCTTATGACATAGGATTGTCTTGGCAATGCGGGCTCTTTTTTGGTTCCATATGAACTTTAAAGCCTTTTTTTCCAATTCTGTGAAGAAACTCATTGGTAGCTTGATGGGGATGGCATTGAATCTATAAATAACCTTGGGCAGTATGGCTATTTTCACGATATTGATTCTTCCTATCCATGAGCATGGTATGTTCTTCCATTTGTTTGTGTCCTCTTTGATTTCACTGAGCAGTGGTTTGTAGTTCTCCTTGAAGAGGTCCTTGACATCCCTTGTATGTTGGATTCCTAGGCATTTTATTCTCTTGGAAGCAATTGTGAATGGAATTCATTCATGATTTGGCTCTCTGTTTGTCTGTTACTGGTGTATAAGAATGCTTGTGATTTTTGCACATTAATTTTGTATCCTGAGACTTTGCTGAAGTTGCTTATCAGCTTAAGGAGATTTTTGGGCTGAGACTATGGGGTTTTCTAAATATACAATCATGTCATCTGCAAACATGGACAATTTGACTTCTTCTTTTCCTAACTGGAACCTTTATTTCTTTCTCTTGCCTGATTGCCCTAGCCAGAACTTCCAACACTATGTAGAATAGGAGTGGTGAGAGAGGGCATCCCTGTCTTGCGCCAGTTTTCAGAGGGAATTTTTCCAGTTTTTGCCCATTCAGTATGATATTGGCTGTGGGTTTGTCATAAATAGTGCTTATTATTTTGAGGTATGTTCCATCAATACCGAATTTATTGAGCATTTTTAGCATGAAGGGCTGTTGAATTTTGTCAAAAGCCTTTTTCTGTATCTATTGAGATAATCACGTGGTTCTTGTCTTTGGTTCTGTTTATATGCTGGATGACGTTTATTGATTTGCGAATGTTGAACCAGCCTTGCATTCCAGGGATGAAGCCCACTTGATCATGGTGGATAAGCTTTTTGATGTGCTGCTGAATCCGGTTTGCCAGTATTTTATTGAGGATTTTTGCATCAACGTTCATCAGGGATATTGCTCTGAAATTCTCTTTTTTTGTTGTGTCTCTGCCAGGCTTTGGTATCAGGATGATGTTGGCCTCATAAAATGAGTTAGGGAGGATTCCCTCTTTTTCTATTGATTGGAATAGTTTCAGAAAGAATGGTACCAGCTCCTCCTTGTACCTCTGGTAGAATTCAGCTGTGAATCCATCTGGTCCTGGACTTTTTTGGTTGGTAGGCTATTAATTATTGCCTCAATTTCAGAGCCTACTATTGGTCTATTCAGGGATTCAACTTCTTCCTGGTTTAGTCTTGGGAGAGTGTAAGTGTCCAGGAAATAATCCATTTCTTCTAGATTTTCTAGTTGATTTGCGTAGAGGTGTTTATAGTATTCTCTGATGGTAGTTTGTATTTCTGTGGGGTCGGTGGTGATATCCCCTTTATCATTTTTTATTGCATCTATTTCATTCTTCTCTCTTTTCTTCTTTATTAGTCTTGCTAGCCGTCTGTCAATTTTGTTGATGTTTTCAAAAAACCAACTCCTGGATTCATTGATTTTTTGGAGGGTTTTTGTGTCTCTATCTCCTTCAGTTCTGCTCTGATCTTAGTTATTTCTTGCCTTCTGCTAACTTTTGAATGTGTTTGCTCTTGCTTCTCCAGTTCTTTTAATTGTGATGTTGGAGTGTCAATTTTAGATCTGTCCAGCTTTCTCTTGTGGGCATTTAGAGCTCTAAATTTCCCTCTACACACTGCTTTAAATGTGTCCCAGAGATTCTGGTATGTTGTATCTTTCTTCTCATTAGTTTCAAAGAACATCTTTATTTCTGCCTTCATTTCGTTATGTACCCAGTATTCATTCAGGAGCAGGTTGTTCAGTTTCCATGTAGTTGAGCGATTTTGATTGAGTTTCTTAGTCCTGAATTCTAGTTTGATTGCACTTTGGTCTGAGAGACATTTTGTTATAATTTCTGTTATTTTACATTTGCTAAGGAGTGCTTTACTTCCAATTATGTGGTCAATTTTGGAATAAGTGTGATGTGGTGCTGAGAAGAATGTATATTCTGTTGATTTGGGGTGGAGAGTTCTATAGATGTCTATTAGGTCCGCTTGGTGCAGAGATGAGTTCAATTCCTGGATATCTTTGTTAACCTTCTGTCCCGTTGATCTGTCTAATGTTGACAGTGGAATGTTGAAGTCTCCCATTATTATTGTATGGGAGTCTAAGTCTCTTTCTAGGTCTCTAAGGAGTTGCTTTATGAATCTGGGTGCTCCTGTATTGGGTGCGTATATATTTAGGATAGTTAGCTCTTCCTGTTGAATTGATCCCTTTACCATTATGTAATGGCCTTCTTTATCTCTTTTGATCTTTGATGGTTTAAAGTCTCTTTTATCAGAGACTAGGGTTGCAATCCCTGCTTTTCTTTTTTCTCCATTTGCTTGGTAGATCTTCCTCCATCCCTTCATTTTGAGTCAATGTATGTCTCTGCATGTGAGATGGGTCTCCTGAATACAGCAGACTGATGGGTCTTGACTCTTGATCCAATTTGCCAGTCTGTGTCTTTTAATTGGAGCATTTAGTCCATTTACATTTAAGGTTAATATTGTTATGTGTGAAATTGATCCTGCCATTATGATATTAACTGGTTATTTTGCTCGTTAGTTGATGCAGTTTCTTCCTAGCCTCGATGGTCTTTACATTTTGGCATGTTTTTGCAATGGCTGGTACCGGTTGTTCCTTTCCATGTTTAGGGCTTCCTTCAGGGTCTCTTGTAAAGCAGGCCTGGTGGTGACAAAATCTCTAAGCATTTGCTTATCTGTAAAGGATTTTCTTTCTCCTTCACTGATGAAACTTAGTTTGGCTGGATATGAAATTCTGGGTTGAAAATTCTTTTCTTTAAGAACGTTGAATATTGGCCCCCACTCTCTTCTGGCTTGTAGAGTTTCTGCCAAGAGGTCTGCTGTTCGTCTGATGGGCTTCCCTTTGTGGGTAACCCGACCTTTCTCTCTGGCTGCCCTTAAGATTTTTTCCTTCATTTCAACTTTGGTGAATCTGGCAATTATGTGTCTTGGAGTTGCTCTTCTGGAGGAGTATCTTTGTGGTGTTCTCTGTATTTCCTGAATTTGAATGTTGGCCTGACCTACTAGGTTGGGGAAGTTCTCCTGGATGATATCCTGAAGAGTGTTTTCCAATTTGGTTCCACTTTCCGCCTCACTTTCAGGAACCCCAATCAAAGATAGATTTGGTCTTTTTACATAATCCCATACTTCCAGCAGGCTTTGTTCTTTCTTTTTCTTCTTTTTTCTTTTGGTTTCTCTTCTCGCTTCATTTCATTCATTTGATCCTCAATCACTGATACTCTTTCTTCCAGTTGATCGAGTCAGTTACTGAAGCTTGTGCATTTGTCACGTATTTTTCGTGTCATGGTTTTCATCTCTGTCATTTCGTTTATGACCTTCTCTGCATTAATTATTCTAGCTATCAATTCTTCCACTCTTTTTTCAAGATTTTTAGTTTCTTTGCGCTGGGTATGTAATTCCTCCTTTAGCTCTGAGAAGTTTGATGGACTGAAGCCTTCTCTCATTTCCTCAAAGTCATTCTCTGACCAGCTTTGATCCATTGCTGGTGATGAGCTGCGCTCCTTTGCAGGGGGAGGTGCACTCTTATTTCTTGAATTTCCAGCTTTTCTGCCCTGCGTCTTTCCCATCTTCGTGGTTTTATCTGCCTCTGGTCTTTGATGATGGTGATGTACTGATGGGGTTCTGGTATAGGTGTTCTTCATGTTTGATAGTTTTCCTTCTAATAGTCAGGACCCTCAGCTGTAGGTCTGTTGGAGATTGCTTGAAGTCCACTCCAGACCCTGTTTGCCTGGGTATCAGCAGCAGAGGTTGCAGAAGATAGAATATTGCTGAACAGCAAGTGTACCTGTCTGATTCTTCCTTTGGAAGCTTCCTCTCAGGGGTGTACTCCACCCTGTGAGGTGTGGGGTGTCAGACTGCCCCTAGTGGGGGATGTCTCCCAGTTAGGCTACCCAGGGGTCAGGGATCCACTTGAGCAGGCAGTCTGTCCATTCTCAGATCTCAACCTCCATGTTGGGAGATCCACTGCTCTCTTCAACGCTGTCAGACAGAGTTGTTCACATCTGCACAGGCCTCTGCTGCTTCCCCTTTTGTTGTTGAGCTGTGCCCTGTCCCCAGAGGTGGAGTCTACGGAGACAGGCAGGTTTCCTTGAGCTGCTGTGAGCTCCACCCAGTTCGAGCTTCCCAGCAGCTTTGTTTACCTACTTAAGCCTCAGCAATGGTGGGCGCCCCTACCCCAGCCTTGCTGTTGCCATTTCGGTTAGATCGCAGACTGCTGTGCTAGCAATGAGGGAGGCTCCATGGCCATGGGACCCTCCCGGCCACGTGTGAATATAATCTCCTGGTGTGCCCATTTGCTTCAAGTGCAGTATTGGGGTGGGAATTACCTGATTTTCCAGGTGTTGTGTGTCTCAGTTCCCCTGGCTAGGAAAAGGGATTCCCTTCCCCCTTGCACTTCCCAGGTGAGGCAATGCCTCGCCCTGCTTCAGCTCTCGCTGGTCGGGCTGCAGCAGCTGACCAGCACCAATTTTCTGGCACTCCCCAGTGAGATGACCCCAGTACCTCAGTTGAAAATGCAGAAATCACCGGTCTTCTGTGGCCCTCGAGCTGGGAGTTGGAGACTGGAGCTGTTCCTATTTGGCCATCTTGCTCCGCCCTCTGTTTCCTGCTTTTATAAGAAGCTCACAGAGTTAGTTGTGAAAAAAGATTCTACTTAAAGAAATATCCTCAGTAATAGGAATAGTAGACAATACCATCTTTATTTCAGACTAGAGAAGCAAATCTTCTAGTATAAGGAAATCCTGTTGTTATTTGTCAAAAATTAGATTGCAGATTTGCACTCTGATGTGATGGACATATAAACAGATGATGGGAATGAGCAGCACCAGATATGAGTAATGGAGAACTTTTTTCAGAATAATTAAATTATATCAAAGAACATTCTGAGGGAGCTATGTCTACCCTGCTATTTAGAATCTGTATAGACCTGAATGCCAAAGGGATCCCTGCCGTCACAAGTCCATAAATCCTAAATTCAGTAAATTCAAGCCAGCTGTTTCTTGATTATTCATTAGAAAACAGCAGAAAATAAGCTAAGTTGAATGCTACAGGACATAGTCTTTAAGGTGTTTATTTGCTTGGAAATTACTCTCATAGCATAATTCTAACAATGAGTAATGTATTTCAAATTACATATTCTTCAAAAAACTACTGACATTTTACAAAAATAAATACCCTCTTCTCTTCACTATAATAACAATTTACTAATGACTTGAGCTATATAAAAAGCAATTAATGTTTTTGGAAATAAATTTAGGTCAAAGAGGTATTGAAGCCCAGAAAAAGAATAAAGGTCTTTATATTCACATAGGCAAAATGATTTTCTGCTGTGCCTTGTGTCTCTCAAATTCAGGCATTAAGATTTTAAATGGTGGTGTGCTCACAAGAAGTAGGTTGTGTACAATGATCAAATCATCAAAAATGATCAGTGATCAAAAAATGATCCAAAAAGGAAAGAAGTTTCATTTTATATGATGCTATTAAAAGTAAACTGGTCTCTTCTCTTACTAAATGTATATATAATACAAATACATTTATTTTACACATAATTTAGAAAATCAATGAATTAAGGTAATTACTCAGAACAATCAAAACAACAAACACCTTTATTGAATCAAAATGAGAATTTGAACAAAGTACACTTTGCAGCTAGAATAATAGTTGAGTATCTCATGCTTTGAAATCAGAAGAGAGTTAGAAAATAAGTATAGATGTGCCTGCCTTTTATATGAATGGTCTGGATTTACTGTGCCAATAATCACATTAAAACAAAATGTGTTTTTATATGTTTATGTAGTTTCCTTTCTATACTACCTGAGAATTTTCCCTTTTCTATCATTTTCATATTTTTTTCAAAATAAATGCTAGAATAGTAGATTATGGTTTAGCACATAATACTTAAACTAGGTATTTGATGACTACACACACATATGAATTCACGATACTCTAGGAATTTATAATTCTTCAGAAAAACAAATAAATCTGCAATGAAAGCACTTTATTTTTCAATTCATTTCAGGAATCCTGACTCTCAGATACAAAGGACATGCCTGAAATAGTCTGCTCACTCTGCAAGTTTGCTGATTTGTAAGAGTTTTGCCTTTTATTCTTCCATACCAGCAGAAGGTTCAAAAATATTTTTATTTTTGTGATATCACTTATATCAATTAGGTATGGTTCCAAAAAGACATTTACTTATCACATTTACTTCCTAAGGCAGGTAACTGAAAGTTTATCCTAGAGGCAAAATACTTTTTATTTCTACCCTCAAGCATGTCCCTATAATTACCTATTCCTAGTCTTTTATTAGTACTTGTTCTCCACACAAATAAAGCAGGTTAGTGATCTCTACTCCTGAAGGTCATTGCTTCCCACATCCATAAAATTGAATATACTCCTAAATTTGCAGTTTTTATTTTATCACATTAGCAATAGATCATTCACATAATCTCTAACAATATTCCACATTACTTTTTAAAAGTTAAAAAAATAGTGATTATTTGAAAATTAAGGTCTTAAGCATCTTTGACATGTTGAAAGCCTTGTATCTTATGTATTTCTTCTGAAACATTCTGTCATTCAAAGCTAGCTTTAGGCTTAGCGATGTTTATCCAGTGCCAACATGACTATAAACATGTTTCACTGCCCTCCTCGCCAACTCGCTATGCCTTTTATTGGTAAGACTCATGGTTTTGTTATAAATATTCATGTTTGGAGTTTCAGGCTGCTCCTGTCAAGTGGATGACAGTTGCCTGGAAGGAAGCTATGCATGTAAATTAATCAACCTTATTTATCTGCCCAAATACATCTTCTGTTTCTTAGGGATTGAAAAAAATATATAGCCCTTTACAAAGCACTGTGTAAAGAATGTAGACTTGGGAGCTTTTTGTAGATTTGACTGTTTTCTTCTCCAATATAGCTGGACAGTTGTCATTATTATCTTCTTGAACACTTGGCAAAGCCATTTAAGAATAAACAGAAGTGCTGCAATTGACCTTTCTCACAAACATTTTATGTGGGTTCATTCAGTTGCTCAGGACACAAAGACACACAGTGTACTTCACCGGTATCCCTTGCCTTGTACTCTGTTCTCAAACTGATCCTTTAGAAAGGTTGTAGCAGAATAACCTTATAAATCAGAACTCTTGGAGTGAGGTCAAGGACATTATTTTGCACATGCATTTTCACTAAACAGTTTGAAGTCCAAATATCTTAACATCTTTACAATCTGGCTCGAACAGATATTCTACTGCTCCTGTCTGATCTCTTTATCTATAGGTACACTGAACTGTTTATGTATTTTGGCATGCACACTCTCCATTTCCTCCATGTCCTTGTGATTTTCTGCCTACTCCATCATTGTTTAAAAAACTTCTTATAAACTCTTTGTTTATAAGAAGCACGCTTAGATTTACCTTTTATTTATATATGTATATTAAAGTTTTAGGCATATATAATAATGGTACTTTTTTAATGGAATACATGTGATTTTGATAATCATACAATTCATGATGATCAAATAAGGGTAACTGGGATATTCCTCACCTCAAACATTTATCTTTTTTCCAAATCCACTAGTTATTTTGAAATATACAATACACTGTTGCTAACTATACTCATCCAATTTGGGTATAGAACACTAGATCATATTCCTTCTAATTATGCATATTCATTAATCAACCTCTGTTTAATCCCCTTCTCCCCCAGTACCCTTCCCACCCTCGAATAATCATCATCATATTCTCTACCTTCATCAGATCAATATTTTAAGCTCCTGCATATGAGCAAGAATATGTAATATTTGTCTTCATGTGCCTGACTTATTTCACTTAACCTAATGTCCTCCAGTTACATCCACATTGCTGTAGAAGACAGAGTTCTATTCTTTTTGTTATGGCCAAAAAATGTCCCATTGTGTATATGTGCCACAGTTTATTTGTCTATTCATCTGGGTTCATGGAAGTTTGGCTGATTCCATATCTTAGCTATTGTGAATAGTGCAGCAATAAATATGGGAGTGCAGGTATCTCTTTGATATACCAATTTCCTCTCTTTTGGATATATACTCAGCAATAAGATTGCTTGACTGAACAGCAGTTCTACTCTTAGTTTTTTGAGAAGTTTCCATACTGTTTTTCATAGTACTTATACTAATTTACAATTCCACCAACAGTGTCCAAGTGTTCCCCTTTCTCCACTTTCTTGCCAGCATTCATTATTATTTGTCCTTTTGGTAGAAGCCATTTTAATGGGTGGTATGATATTTCACTTTTGTTTTTATTTGCATTTCAGTAATGATTAGTGATATTGAGCATTTTTCATATAACTATTGGCCATTTCTATGTCTTTTTTGGGAAATGTCTATTCAGATTTTGGCCCCTTTTAAAATTAGATTATTATTATTATTTTGCTATTAAGTTATTTGAGTTATTTATTTGTCCTGGTTATTAATCTTTTGTCAGTTAAGTTGTTTGAAAATATTTTCTCCCATTCTGTAGTTAGTTTCTTCCCTTTGTTGATTGTTTCCTTTGTTGTGCAGAAGCTTTTAAACTTTATATGGTGCCATTTGTCCATTTTTTTCTTTAGTTGTCTGTGCTTTTCAGGTCTTACTCAAGAAATTTTTGCCCAGACCAATGTCTTCAAGTATTTTGTCAATGTTGTATTCCAGTAGTTTCATAGATTCAGGTCTTAAATATATGTATTTTGATTTAATTTTTCTGTATAGTGAGAGACAAAGGTCTAATTTCATTCTTTGACATATGAATAACAAGTTTTCCCAGCACTATTTGTTGAAGAGACTATGTTTTCCTCAGTGTATGTTATTGGCATCTTTGTGAGGTATCAGTTTTCTGTGAACGTGTGAATTCATTTCTAGGTTGTGTGTGTGTATGTTTTAATGCCATTAACATGTTGCTTTGGTTACTACAGCTTTGTAGTATAATTTGAAGTCAGATAATGTGATGCTTCCAAAAGTTTTTGGTTGTTTTCCTCAGGATTTATTTGACTTTTCTTGGTCTTTTATGGTTTCCCATAAATTTTAGTATTGCTTTTTTATTTCTGTGAAGAATGTCACTGATGCTTTGACAGAGATTGCATTGAATCTGTAGACACATTGAATAGTATGAACATTTTAAGAATGATGACTCAATTATGAACAAGAGATAGAGATATATTTCTGATTTTGCATTTTAATTTATTTCACCAATGTTTAATCTTTCACTTTATTGGTTGTTTAATTCTAAGTATTTTATTTTAGCCACTGTAAATGGTATTGTTTTCTTGGTTTCATTTTCAGATTGTTTGCCATTGGCATAGAAATGCTACTGATTTTTGAATGTTGATTTTGTAACCTACAAATTTACTGAATTTATCAGTTCTAATTTTTGTGTGTGGAGTCTTCAGGTTTTTCTGAATAAAAGATTATAGAAAAACAAGAAATGGGAAAAGGATTCCCTATTTAATAAATGGTGGTGGGAAAATTGGCTAGCCGTAAGTAGAAAGCTGAAACTGGATCCTTTCCTTACTCCTTATACAAAAATTAATTCAAGATGGATTAGACACCTAAATGTTAGACTTAATACCATAAAAACCCTAGAAGAAAACCTAGGTAATACCATTCAGGACATAGGCATGGACAAGGACTTCATGTCTAAAACACCAAAAGCAAAAGCAACAAAAGCCAAAATTGACAAATGGGATCTAATTAAACTAAAGAGCTTCTGCACAGCCAAAAAAAACTACCATCAGAGTGAAGAGGCAACCTACAGAATGGGAGAAAATTTTTGCAATCTACTCATCTGACAAAGGGCTAATATCCAGAACCTACAAAGAACTCAATCAAATCTACAAGAAAAAAACAATCCCATCAAAAAGTGGGTAAGGGATATGAACAGACATTTCTCAAAAGAAGACATTCATACAGCCAACAGACACATGAAAAAATGCTCATCATCCCTGGCCATCAGAGAAATGCAAATCAAAACCAATATGAGATACCATCTCACACCAGTTAGAATGGCAATCATTAAAAAGTCAGGAAACAACAGGTGCTGGAGAGGATGTGGAGAAATAGGAACACTTTTACACTGTTGGTAGGATTGTAAACTAGTTCAACCATTATGGAAAACAGTATGGTGATTCCTCAAGGATCTAGAACTAGAAGTACCATATGATCTAGCCATCCCATTACTGGGTATATACCAAAAGGATTATAAATCATGCTGCTATAAAGACACATGCACACATATGTTCATTGCGGCATTATTCACAATAGTGAAGACTTGGAATCAACCCAAGTGTCCATCTGTGATAGACTGGATTAAGAAAATGTGGCACATATACACCATGGAATACTATGCAGCCATCAAAAAGGATGAGTTTGCGTCCTTTGTAGGGACATGGATGCAGCTGGAAACCATCATTTTCAGCAAACTATCACAAGAACAGAAAACCAAACACCACATATTCTCACTCATAGGTAGGAACTGAACAATGAGATCACTTGGACTCGGGAAGGGGACCATCACACACCGGGACCTACTATGGGGAGGGGGGAGGGATTGCATTGGGAGTTATACCTGACGTAAAGGACGAGATGATGGGTGCTGATGAGTTGATGCGTGCAGCACACCAACATGGCACAAGTATACATATGTAACAAACCTGCACATTATGCATATGTACCCTAGAACTTAAAGTATAATAATAAAAATAAACAACAAAAAGATTATATAATCTGCGAAAAAAGCTTGACTTCTTCCTTTCCAATTTGGATTTCCTTTCTTTCTTTCTCTTGTCTGATTGCTCTAGCTAAGAATTTCAGTACTACGTTGAATAACAATGGTGAAAGGGGTGTCCTTCTCATGCTTCAGATCATAGAGAAAAAGTTTTCAGTTTCTCCACCACTCAGGATGATACTAGCTGTGGATCTGTCATGTATGGCCTTTATCATGTTGAGATATGTTCCTTCTGTACCCAATTTGTTGTGAGTTTTTATCATGAAGGGATGCTGAATTTTACCCAGTTCAAATAATATTTTTTCAAGCAGAGTCTGTAACTCTATTTTCTATGCACCTACAACTAGTTGTATCTTTCTGGCATTAAATATTTTTTCGCTTTAGGATTTAGTTAAGTATTTGCTAATCTAATATGCTCTTGGATTTTGAATTCTGAAGTACAAGAGTTATATCTTTCTTTTAAACCTTGTTATTACTGGATTGATTTTCAAATAGTATTTATTCTATTTGCTACAATCTGACAAATTCAAATTTTGAAAATGATTTTTAAAATATAGAAATTGTGAATGCTTTCCACAATGTAAGTGTCCAGACTTCTTACATTGGTACTTACAGTGTAAAGTGACATTAGATACTATTTCCTATATATGTGCACACAAAAACATGCATATATGTATATGTTTTATGTGTGTGTGTGTGTGTGTGTGTATTTTAATTTGGAGAACTTTTGAAGAGCTTCCCAAAATTTTATCTGTAGCAAACCATGAGTTCATAAATTTGAGCTTCATTCATTAAATGAGTTGACCAAAAAATATCCCTTTGTAGCCTTGAAATACTTGTCAGTCAATTGTTGTCATGAGGTTCAGTTTGCAAAAGTTATTTTGAAGAAATATATGGATATCTTCAAAATTTGTTTAAGTTGTTGTTTTCTATTAATGAACTTTAATAGGAGCCATAAGAGATGGCTTTTCATTACTTTGTCTCTAGTTTGACCCAAACCATTTACCTTTTTATGAGTCTGTAGAGAAGAGCCTATCGCCTGAACCATTTCAGTGATTAACAGTGTTCACTATCAAGACAGTTTTATTTGTTTCTAGTCTAAGTTACTAAATGTAAGTCTGTTTCCTTTTGTTTTGTCTTCAGAAAAGATGGAAAACAGCAGGTCACCATACTCTGCAGAGAAACCACTCATATATTTGAAGACCATCAGTAAGCCATCTTCCTCCAGGCTAAACAATCTCTGTCCCTTTAGCCTCTAAAATTGCCCTTTTAGTCCAACATGTTAATCACCTTTGTAGCTCTTCTCTGAACACTATCCTAATCCTATAAGTTGTGGACTGCATAATGCTTTTCTGGGTGAAGATTCAGTACATTTTGTGTTAACCGATTACATAAAAGAACATTTTTTCAGTAGGCAATTTAGTAGAGTTTTAGAGTCACATATTTTTCAGAACATTCCCTACTGAAAACTCTTCTATGTGCTCCAAATATGGTTAATATAATGAATTAAAAGTGCAAGAGGGAATAGCCTATGACTACTTTTATTACAATTTAAGTATGTCAATTTAGCCACTTAATTATACATCAGAGTACTTTAAAAGGATCATTATGTCTTAACTCTAGCAACCCAAAATAGAGCCTGGCTCCACTGAATTTAACTGCTATAATGAACTGGAATTTACAAATCCGTAGAAGTTTGGTATAATACATATAGTGGAGAAACATTACAAATTGACCCTGAATGGGTCATTATTTTAGAAATGATGTTGCGCTATTATGGATCTAAACACATCAATCCCATTTTCTTTTTAGTTGCCTCTGGTGACCAGGCATCTCCAGTGCATAGCTATGGCTCCCAGGTAATCTATGACCAAGAAAAGATAATAACTACACACATGGAAGCTAATAGGGCCTCCATTTAGCACAGGCATTGTAACCATTAGAAATTCTTTAAAGAAACATAACCATTTTGGTTTTAACATTTTCCTTTTACACTACTTATCCGTACTAGTAGTAGACTAGAAAACTTCAAATGCAAACAAATGCTGAAGAGAAGTTGAAATAATATTGAAAATTTTAGAAATTCTGGTGATTCCGGCCGGGCGCGGTGGCTCAAGCCTGTAATCCCAGCACTTTGGGAGGCCGAGACGGGTGGATCACGAGGTCAGGAGATTGAGACCATCCTGGTCTACACGGTGAAACCCCGTCTCTACTAAAAAATACAAAAAACTAGCCGGGCGAGGTGGAGGGCGCCTGTAGTCCCAGCTACTCGGGAGGCTGAGGCAGGAGAATGGCGTAAACCCAGGAGGCGGAGCTTGCAGTGAGCCGAGATCGCGCCACTGCACTCCAGCCTGGGCGACAGAGCCAGACTCCGTCTCAAAAAAAAAAAAAAAAAAAAAAAAAAAAAAGAAATTTTGGTGATTCCAAGGAGATGCTATTTGGATTTTTTTCTAGTCCTTCTCTATTCCTGATAGAACATGGGTAGTCTAGGCAGCAGATCCTTCTTTAGTGCTAATAGCATACTCCAAATTATATGGAAAATACAAGGTCTCATCTTTCCACTGCCCATACTTGTCCCCAAGTACACTGATATTATGAGTAAAGGCCAAGGATATGTATCTGAGAGTGAAAATTTAGGTTAATAAGGAGACTTGGATTTGTATCTGTTGGATTGTATGTGTTGGTGTGTGTTCTTTGGTCCTTTATTAGGCCATCTTTTTGTACTTATTTTCCCTGTTAGAATTATATTAGCTGGACTGCTACAACAAGCTAAACCTGGGTATTTGTACTGCTAGGAAGAAAATGCATGCCATCAAATGTTTAATTAGGCCACTGGATGGAAAAGAGGAAAAGAATCATTTTCCAGACCTCTTAGAACTGTTTTGTTGAGGCAAAAAAGCAGTCAAATAGATATATTGATATACTAATAAAGATACAAATATTTTATCAATCTATCAATCAATCTATTTATCTATCTATTATCTGAGCTATCACAAGGAATTGGTTTACATGATTGTGGGGAAGTAAGTTGAATCCACAGGGCAAGAAGTCAGGAAGTGAAGTTCACAAGCAAGACAGAAACTCTGAAGCTTCTTGATGAAGCTGTTGTCACAGGTAATGAGGAAGGGAAGGATCCATAAAGAGAAAACAAACTGTGGACCAAAAAATGTCAGAATATGGCTAAGGGCAATGCCTAAGTCTTTTTAAAAAGGTTTCCACTGATTAAGTCAGGCTCATGAAGATAGACCCTGTACTTTATGCCAGTTGACTACAATTTTAATTACCTCAGAAAAATACCTTCACAGCCAGCTCCTAAGTTAGCATTTGATTGAAAGACTGGAAGAAGATGTACGTAATGCTACAAAATGGCTACTATAGTTCCTTCGGCCCTCATATTTTATGTTGCCAATTTGACACATTACAAAAGTCATCATAGACAGGTCTGAATGTTTTTCCCAGATATTTGTCTCAGTGGGCAACTATCAGGGCTTGCTCCGATCATTACAGTTGTGAGAACAGAATTCAGAGGTCTGAATCGTGATCTTTTGCAGGCAAGTTTATGATTGAACTTTTATACTTAGAGGCTAAATTAAAAAAAAAACAAAAAACAAGCAAAAAATCCCTCAGAAATTGATGATGGCATAAAATTTGAGAACTGGAAGAAATTGCACACATCACTGAGCTTATTGTCTCACTGTTATAGCATCACATTGAATGGCCTAATCATATCTTAATAACACTTAAGGACACTACTCCATGACAGTTACTTGTGGAAACCAAGGAAAAGGGAGGCTAAATAACTTCCCCAAGTTACTGTTAATAAGGGAGGTAGGATTCAACATACATGGCCTAATTTCCGAGGCTGTTTTTTGCTCTACTACATATCCCAGACTAGAATACACATATCACAACTGCTGGTCACATAGTGTCTTTTTTTCTAGTAGTTTCTCATTTAGTATGGAAAAATCATCTCAAATTACTTTTATCATTTGGCAGGTTGGAAAATCCATCATCTAATGGCTTTTTTCTTTAATTCTATTTCTTCCTTTTTTTAACTCCATTCTTTGTCTCCTAAGAAAAGTACCTAAAATATATTCCTGTGTTTTGACTTGTACCCATTTATTAGTTTCCATTTATTTTCTCTTCCTGTGACTTCAATAGATGAATTTTATCAAAAGGTTGTTCAGATATCCAAGGGTCCCCTTCTCATTTTCACCAGCTTTTTAAACCATAAGCTGAGCAAGATTTCAAGCTTATAATAGCAATCCTTTCTGAATATCTCAAGTCTAGAATTTTAGTTTAACATTTATTTTTCCTAAATCACACACATTTAAAGATCTTTAGATGTGGCATATACAAAAGACTGATCACAAGTCTAACATGAATCTGGAAAACTGTTGCTTCCTAGGGCAATATGGAATCACAAACCTGTTATTCCTTATAGTGTTTTCTGTAGATATGATTCTGGTAGGTTGTACTAACTGCAAACCACTTTCATCCAACAGCAGGTTTGGAATGACTTACTTTCATCCAAAAATAAAACCGTATTTAAAAAATCAAAAGCACTAAACAACAACAAAAAAGAATAATCAAAGAATCTAAAGATCATACACATGCCAAAAGAAAATAACACACTTCTCATGGCTATATTGGGGCATACTTTACGTACCATAGGACTCACCTGTTTAAAGTGTACAGCTCATTATTTTCTTAGAATATTTAGAGAGTAAATAATAAAACTTTCTTTGGAGAAACAGCTATTCAATCCTTTTCCATTTTTAAATTGTGTGATTTGCCTTTTTGTAATCTAGTTGTAAGCATTCTTTATGTATTCTTGTTACAAATCCCTTACCAAATATACGATTATAAATGTCTTCTCCCATTCTATGGGTGGTCTTTTTACTTCTTGATGTTCTTCAAAGCACAGGGGATGTATTTCATATTTTAAAAATCACCAATTTCTTTAAATAGTTGCAGGAATCTAAACAAATAACTGGTTAATTGGAGGAAGAAGTATTCTGGTTCCACTTCTAGTATCATATCATAAATTAGAGGCAAGTAGATAACATGGTGTTTAATGGCTGTACCTTGGTCAAGAATCATTGAAATGACTGTCTTAGTATTCTAAAATATTTGGAATGAGTGTTTATATCTGCTTTTATGCAGTTTTTTCTTTTCAGTTCATACTCTTGGATAATGTATTTAAGAATGCTTAAAGTAAGCAATTTGAATATTATCTGAGTCCTTAGTTTATAGATGTAATAAGATTCTGCCTACTGAATTTTCTCTTTTTCTAAGGAGATTTGGTTAGCCCATTTTCTAGCAAACTAGGACAAATTTCTATAATTAGTATTATATTTATAAAAGACTATAGTAGACACGATTTAGCTTTTTGAATTTTGCATAAGTGCTACCTTATTCACTATGTTGAGTACTTCCCTTACAAATTAATTTTTTATACTAGTGCATTCAAAAACAATGTCTTGAGACATTTCCTATACCTATTGAACTAAAGATGACAAACTGCTATTGAAATAAAATACAAGCATTTTCCAAATGTCAACATTTGTCTACATTTTACATAGGTTTCTAGAAAGAGTCTTATCACAAACAATCATAAATAAAGGTGGTGCAATCCAGTACATTGTTTTTTCCTGCCCTAGGTGACTTATTCATCTAAAAACACCCATAACTTTAAATCTATATATCACATTAATCATCTTGATAGATAATTACTTTTATGATTAGTTTATGATTTTATTTGAGCCCTTTGTGTGAAGATAGTGAAAGCTTTATGTCTTACACTAATCTTATACCATTTTCAACTTTGTAAGAATCCTTTTAACCAGAAAGGCTAAGAAGTTAGTAAACACCATTTATTTGAGAATACAGTTTTAAAAAGGTACAAATATTATAGGTTTGCCATTCTTTTCTGGGTTATAAAAATTATGTGTGAGTTTTCATAATGTTAACAGTGGAGGTAACGGAAATAAATATGAATTGGGCAATCTTCTACTTGGAGGAAACCAAGGCAACATAAATAATCTTTAAGTGATTTAGTTATGTAATTTACTAATTGGTCTTTTGAATGACTCTATTCTCGTTCATTTAACTAGGTCGTATCATACATAATCATTCATTGTAAAAAAGTTATAAATTGTGCTTCTAAAAATACTGTGATATTCTCATCATGATTTGTTATTCTCCTAGCAACAATGTTAAAGTGATTGATGCATTCTAAAGAACTGCAAAACAGAAGCAAAGATAAGAAAATTTGAAACTGTAAGTTTTTATAAGTTCGTAGCAGACACACCACAGATGAAGTTAGGGATGTGAACAAAATTCTTTGTAACCAGCAAGAGTGCTGATGAAATAAATCAGTTGCAGCTTCATATAAAGCTCTTCTCCTTCTCAAGAGAAAACTGCTTTTTTTACATGAAGTCTCTAATTTAACATAATGTGATTTGAATCCTCATCCATAAAGCATGTTGTGCTTTTCTTTCCACTGTCACAAGTCTGCTGTGAGAGACTGAAATTCTCTCCTTTATTTCAGCTGCAGCTGCCAAGACTCTGCCTCCCAGGCCTGTATTCACCAAAACAATAATTCCCTTAGACACTTGCTAAATCAGTGAAACCTCATTTGCACCTAAACATAGTCTATGTACATGAATAATAATTGCTAATCTTTCGGGTGAAATTACGCAAACATACAGAGAAGCTACATACTTGGACATATTAATGGCAGCTTGGCTAAGCGTTTTCAAAAATCATTACATCAGGCTAATTAATCCTTTGAATTTTGCACAAGGAGGTCTGTTCACATTAACCAACCCAAACTTTCCTTCTCCCCATCTCCTGCTATTCCACATCTCAAACCAAACTGCCTTGCCCAGCCAATTTCATTGAACATAACCTTTAAAGACTGCATTTACCTTGTGTCTGACATGCATGAGGCTCTACACTAAGGGTTTTACTTGCGGGAAGAATATTATATAAAATATTGGAGAGAATAATCATGGCACAATCATTTAAAAGATGCTGAATTTTGTATTTAGATATACCTGAACTCAATTCTTGGCTAAATCTCACACTAACTTGGACTTAAAGTTTCTGTTTCGGTTTCTGCATCTTGGAAGTAAGGAGGGTAATTATCACTTAGAAATTTTTTAAGAGACTTCTCCCAGGACATGGAGCCAGTCACTTGAGGAATCAGCATAAAAACCCAGGACTCAAATTCATGTTCTTAACAATATGTTTTATTGTCATCATTACTTTTTTGTACTTCTGTGTTTCACAAGGGTGTTGAGACCCTTCAGGATTTTGAAAAATATTGCTCTATTTAAGGCTTATCAGAGATAGAAAAACATGACATTATTTTGTATTTCTGAAGAATTTAAATTCATATCATGCATTTTAAGTTTTGAAAACTATCCTACAATATTTCCCTCAGCTCATCAACTCCTGTCTTTCCAATTAGTTTTCTTAACCTAGCTCTGAGAAATAATTTTGCACAGTGTGCAGGGCTGTGCATGGGTACAGTGTGCAGGGTTGTGCATGGGTGACCAGGCAGGGAGTCATGGTATATGTGTGAGGAAGGAGTCACAGCACTGAATTCAGGTAGCGGGTCTGAAGACACAATGAACTTGATTCTGTTTTCTAACTTCCAATTTTTTCACATGTGTTCTATGACTATGAAAGTGGTGTGTTTCTCAGAATCAATAACCATCTCTCATAAACTCACACTTTCAGCTCTAATTGTTTCTTTGAACACTAGTATAGAATATGGCAAGGAAATATTAAGGGAAGAAGGGAAGGAGAAAAGATATAGAGTGTTTTTGATGTTACTAAAATCTAAGTAATAACCATAAAGGGTTATACAAATGCACATAAATCTACAGGCCTTTAGTATGTTTTATTTTATGAAGAACTTGGGGTGAACACTTGAGCTCTCATCATTGTGTGTAATTCATCCCAGACTATCCTATGGGCTGGATTAGAGGAAACAAAATAATATTTATAAAATATTATTTTAACTCTCTTTATTGACAGTTTGTGCACACATGCACAAATTTAACTTTACAGCTCCCCTGCACTGTCCGTGATAACCTGAAGATGCTGAAACAGAGACTCAGATTTCACTGGATTAACACTATTTTTACCCAGTGGAGTGCAGGTTGAAGATACTCTGTAAACTGAATTTGTAACTCTAAAGCAATGTTTTGAACCAGAAAGCAGGAAAGAGTATTAATCAAAAGTGAAATGTTTCTGCTAAAAGCAGAACAGTCTTGGAATATGATTTTAAAGAGCACTACTATGCACACAACTATTTTGTAGTTGCAGTTACCACCAAAATGTTAAAGAAAATTCACAGGAATTTTCATTATTCATTATTTGAGTATGCACTGTATATACAATGTAATCTCAGTAACTCACTGGGACAAGGCAAAAGTGACATTAAGACACAATATTTTAAAAGTCTAATTGCTCCATACTATACAAAGTGAGCTTTCATAGCAAATATTTCTTTTATAAGGTCTACAGGGGCATAATATTGTTAAAATGAAAAAAGTTTCTGAACCATATAGACTTTTATAGATATTTTAAAAGTAGGTCTCTAAAGTGTTGAATAACTGGCAATGTTATTCCTTATTTTCATTTTGTAATATATTTTACCAGTTCAGGAATGATGTAATTCAATAAAAATTCCCATTACAGTGTGCCATTTCCTCTCCATTTTCATAGTAGTAACTGGAGATACTGCTTCAAACATGGTTAAACCTGTTGAAGAGACAGTTTTTGTCACTTTTAAAAGATATTTCTTAAAGAAGGGATAAGGTTGATAGACTCAAGATAGTAAGAGATTCTGTCTGATCGAAAAATAAAATCAACTGAAAGCAATTTTTTTTTCCTTTCCCTTATGTGCCAAAATAGTGGACAACTTTCTTGTTTCAGGGTTTTCTATATAAGCTCAAGAACATGCATCCCATAGTATCTGTTAAATCAGAGAAATGATTAAACTTTTATTACAAAGATAATAGAATTCAGTGGGAACATTTACTACATTGAATAAATTGATGTTTTGTTGAAGTAACTGGTTAAACTAAAATATTTTGTCCATTGTCTCATTTTTATTCTAATTCCAATCATAGATTTGCTTGTTTATCTGACAAAGGATAGTGCTATTGTGGAGAATTATGAAATAAGTATAAATCTTCATAGTATAGGTAAAATACACTTTCAAAAAATGATCCTGTGGACAAAAGAGGCAGTGTCTTTTGAGACTCATCACCAGTTCCAGTCTTTGAACTTTGAACTTCATCTGTTCAACTTTCACGGGACTAACTCTGTATGATTCCAAAGCTCATTCTCTGACGTAGAAGTTATAATGACAGTTCTGCAAAGCTTTTAATTTTTCCTCACCCAGGTTACCATTTTTTCTTAGGGTTTAAGCAAATTATACAGTAAATACAGTAAAAAAAAAAAAAAAAAAGAGCCTTTCTCTCTGGATGGCCTCTGTTGTCAGTCACAGTTCCTTCAGCTTGTGAGCTGGATTATTTTTTGTAGCTTCTGTGGTATGTATCATGAAAATTGAAGTCATTTAATTCAGTGCAGTATAATTGAATGGATTTTGATAAATCTTTTTTTTTTTTAATTCCTGAAGGTGAAACTGCTTCTTTTTAACCATCTAGCACAGCTCTTCTTTACATCAACCATTTATTTCAAGGTAACAAAAACTTGCCTTCCTTAGATTTAACAGGATGTATTATTCTATTGCTAGTGGTACACAATTCCAAACTGACACTACAACAATGGTTTTATAACAGAATTTTCTTGCACCTGGGCCTTGAGGTGCTGCATCACTCAACACAAAGTTAATGCATAGAATGTTCCTTTTTTAAGGCTGTGTTGCATAGTTTTCCTGACCTGTTTCCACTTGTAGCAAATGACATAGTGAATGAACAAGTGGCAAATGCATATTAATAAAAACAAGCTGAGAAATACTTAGTTTGATTGTTGTGGTTTATATTTTTGTAGATATATTTATTCATTTCAGAAATATTTTTGAGCACCTACCATATACCCTTTTTGACACTGGGAATACAGTAGTGACCAAAGCAAACAAAACTCCCCATGGCATTCATGTTCTATATTTATAATAATCATCATTTTCTGCTAATAAAATTGTTCCAACCTTATAGGTAATATGTTAGTATATGGGGGTGGTCACCAAGAAGATCAGTATGACTTCCAGAAGTTCTACCTGAATGTGTTTTAGAACCACTTTCTTACAGAGTGGTTATTCCTATTCTAAAAGAGGGACAATTAAGTACTTTTGTTGTAACTTTTTTTTTTTTTTTTTTTTTTTTTTTTTTTTTTTTTACCTTTCAGAGACTTCAGTTTGAATTTTTTTTGCAGTTATCTCTCAGTTTTCTATTCGGTTATTCTTTGTTTTCTCTGTTATTCTTCCATGCTAAAGAGCTATTTAAACATTAGGCTGGACCATAGAAAATTGCCATTTTTTGGTAGGTCAAAGATGGTTAATGATTGGCAATCTGAGGTTCAACCTAATATGCATATACACTTTCATACACATGTATATTTGAGAGTGAAAGGGATGGGGAGAGGAAGGAAAGAAGGAAAGGAGCAGACAGTAGGCTAAGTATAGAACTCAGGGAATACACAGTATTTAATTCTCAGGCCAAGGAGGAGGACAGTCAGAAGAAAGCTTAGAAATTGCCAGGTGTATAAAAAGAACCAGAATAATAGTTCCAAGGCAATAAATGGAATAGGATATCAAAAATGAATGAAGGAATAATGTTGCCAAGTATCCCAGGAAAGTCCAGCAAGATAAGGACAAAATTTTTCTTTAAGAATTGGCAGTACAAAGGTTTTGGCTTCCTTTGTGAGTAGCTCCAGTGGAGTGTGGAGGTAGAAGTCAGATTGTGTGGGTGGGGGAGTAAGGGAAAAGGCAAGTGAAGACATTTTCAAAATGACTAAACAAAGTGTAGAGACAGAACTATAGGGGACTGTAAACCAGGGTAAGTTTGTTTTTTGCCTCTAAAATGAGAGAAATGTGATTGTGTTTATACATAGAGTCACAGGAGCCAGCAGAGAAGAGGGATAAGTTGAAAATGGAGAAAAGATTGGGGATAAGTGATGGTACAGGGCTCCAGAAGAAATATGAAGGTGTTGCCTTAAAACTAGGTAATGAGATTTACTTGAATGGGTGGTTAGGAATTCAGAGACACCATTTATCATCTATGACTGAGGAGAGGCTGCATGGATAGGTGAATATATATTTGTAAAGTTAGAAGAAAGGGTAAGACACTGAAGTACGTTGTGCCTAAGAATGTTAAATTACTCAAAATGAGAAGCATGTTTTACAGAATAGAATTAAGTAGGACACTCCAGGTGGGCATTAACTGCTAGGGCAACCAGTGAGAACAAGCTGGTTAAAGACAAGTAAAAGGATTATTGAGCATCATAAGAGCCCAGCAGAAGGTGGCGATTATCAGTTTGAAATGGCACGAATCTTTGCAGTTGTGTTTTTCTTCAATTTACATATTGGAGAAGAGAAAGCAATTTATGAGACTGAATCAGTTTGGTTTTGCTGCTTGAATGGAGTACAAGAGAGTTGTGATCAGCAGTGTGGTCTAGTCCAGATAGGAAAACAAGGCCAGGAGAAGGCTGATAAACCTGAAAAATGACATTAAAAATTAAGGTATTGACTGGTGTAGTGGCTCATACCTGTATCACAGCACTTTGGGAGGCCGAGATGGGCAGATCACTTGAGGTCAGGAGTTTGAGACCAGCCTGGCCAACATAGTGAAACCTCATCTCTCCTAAAAACACAAAAACTAGCTGGGCATGGTGATGTATGCCTGTAATCCCAGCTTCATAGGAGGCTGAGGGAGGAGAATCACTTGAACCCAGGAGGCGGAGGTTGCAGTGACCCAAGATCGCATCACTGCAAAAAAAGTATTAAGAGATTGAGTATCTCTGACTTTGAGAAACAAGAGTAACTATAGTTGGAGCTGAGTCTGCGACAAAGCTACAATAGGAAGTTACAACAACAACAACAAAATAATATATTTCGGTGTGACCTGTTCAGGTCATGACAGAATCTAGTGTGTATCTGTGGGACTGGGTAACTAAGGTGGAGTGAAGGTGAAGGTTATTTGATTCAAAGTCAAGAAATTGTGAAACTGAAATGTTGGGATCATTTGCATGGACACTGGTGTAACTGAGATGTTGATGGGCAGGACATGATGCAGAGTTCTGAGCTTCTCAATGAATCTGGATGAGCTTCCAAGTGATAGCAGAGACATGAGAAGATTTAAAAAAACAGGGTAGGGTAGCTGGATAGTATGTTCCTGTGCTGTATTTGGGTTATATGCATTAATTTATCTTAACTTTGGAGTTTAAAATAAGAACTCTAAATTTTTGTTAAATGTGTGCTTTAGCTTCAAAATAAAAGACTAAATTTCAAGGAATTGCATAATCAGATTGTTTTGACTCTTCTTAACTAAAGTTTTTTGCTTTCTCTTATACACATTTTTTTTATTTTTATTTTTTTTGTAAGACTGACTCTCACTGTGTTGCCCAGGCTGCAGTGCAGAGGTGCAATGTTGGCTCACCACAGCCTTCACCTCCCAGCTTCAAATGATTTTCCTGCCTCAGCCTCCCAAGTAGCTGGGATTACAGACATGTGCCACCACATCCAGCTACGTTTTTTTGTTTTTGTTTTTGTTTTTTGTATTTTCAGTAGAGATGGGGTTTGCTACTTTTTCCAGGCTGGTCTCAAGCCCCTGACCTCAGGTGATCTGCTCACCTCGGCCTCCCAAAGTGCTATAATTACAAGTGTGAGCCACTGTGCCTGGCTGCTTCTCCTAAATTCTATTATCAGTCACATAATTTTTCGGCATTTGAAACTATATCATAGAAAATTGCAAATACAATCAAAAGTAGAGAAAGTACTGTAGTGTTCCCCTTCTGTGCCCATTACCCATCTTCAACAGTTAGCAACTCTTGGTTAACCTTTTTTCATCTATAATACCTTTCATCTTCCATTTCCATTATTTTAAAGCAAAACTCAACTCCCATTCAACTGTAAAAAATGGTACCATTATGACACCTAAAAAAATTGGTAGTTTTTCTTATTTTAAGACAGTCTCACCCTTGCCCAGGCTGGAGTGCAGTGGGTTGATGAAGTTCACTGCAACTTCCATCTCCTGGGTTCACATAATTTTCCTATTTCAGCCTTTGAGTAGCTGGGACTATAGGCATGTACCACCACACCCAGCTAATTTTTGTGTTTTTAGTAGAGATAGGTTTTCACAATGTTGGCCAGGGCTGGTCTTGAACTCGTGACCTCAAATTATCCACCTGCCTTGGCCTCCCAAAGTGCTGGGATTACAGGCATGAGCCACTGTGCCCAGCCAATAGTTCTTAGTCTCTTTAAATATCTAAACAATGTTCAATTCCCTTAGCTTCAGTTGTAAATAGCTGGTGGTTAGCTTGGCTAACAGATGAGACCAGACTCATTTTTCTGTGTGTTCTTATCCCTGTAGTGGTTTCCTAGTTTGGTAGAACAGAGAATAGAAGCTACTTAGGCCTGGAAAATTGTTTTTAATTCTTCATATTCATTATTAAGTTGTTTCCATATACACCTGATCACTTTTAGAAGGAAATGGAACATTAGTGAGTAGTAAACATCTTGTAAAGCTATTCTTCTCAAAATACAGTCCTTGGATCGTCAGCATAACATGGAAAGTTATTAGAGATGCAAATCTCAGGTCTTGGTCTAGACCTACTGAATTAAACTCTGGAGTTGGGGCTCTGTAATTAAACACTACCGTAATTCTGGTGCATGCTGAAGTTTGAGAACCACTGTTATAAAGAAACTCCACTTAAATGTTCAATCTCTTCTATCTAAATTACATCAAGAATTGCACCTTTGAAATTACCTCTCCCTGTTTTTGTGTGAGACAGGGTCTTTATCTGTCTCCCAGGAGTGCAGTGATGCAGTCTCAGCTCACTGCAGCCTCGACCACCCAGCTTAAGCGATCCACCTCTGCCCCCGAGTAGCTGTGACCAAAATGTGCACCAACATGCCAGGCTAATTTTTATTTTTTGTAGAGACAAGGTTTCACTGTGTTGTCTGGGTTGGTCTTGAACTCCTAGGCTCAAACTATCCTCCTGCCTTGGCCTCCCAAACTATTGGGATCACAGGCATGAGCCACCACATCCAGCCTGAATGTGTTCTCCTTTTACTTGTGGTTCTCCCTACCTGCATTCCCCTCTTTGAACTGCTGTGCCCGGACCCATGTTTATTCATTCTTTATTCCCCAGATGAGCAAAAGATTGAACAAAACTGTATGTTTGCATCTACAATATTTGGTCAACTTGCAATATAAGTCTCCAGTACCCTTGAAATAGCTGCCTTACAGTTTCTGTATTATCTTTCCTCTTTTATTAGTGTCATAAGGGAGACAATTTAAAAAGGAATTCTGCTTTCTAAAATTCTTAAATAAATGGATATACATGTGGATAATTTTGCTTGTCATAACAATATTGGGCTTTAATATAGCTCAAGTTTTCAATAATTTTATTTAGTAAATATAGGTATAATGCCATATTTCTATCATGTGACCATATGCCATATCACTGTCAAAAAGGGAGTAAATTGTAGTTATATATCATAAGAAGAGAAGAGTAGAAAACTTCTCAGCAGTGGTTCTTGAAGGAGGGGGTATTTCTGGTTGTCATGGTGACGGGAAAGAGGTTGCGACTGTCATTTAGTATGTGGGAAGTGGGGATGCTCAGTGTGCTTCAGTGGCTGCATGGTAGTAAGAGCCAGTCCTGACAGTGAATTGTTTGATCCAAAATGTCAATAGTGTCATTTGGGAAAACACTTCAAAAGAGGCTGTTTGGTGCAATCATCATTGTTTCAAATTGTTTGACATAGTTGCCAAGTGCTACCGAAAACCACAGTTAAGATACAGTTATGCCTGTAATTCCTGCACACCAGGAGACCGAGACATGCAGATATTTGAGATCTGGAGTTTCATATGAGGCTGGCCAACATGGTGAAACCTTGTCTCTAATAAAAATATAACAATTAGTTGGATGTGGTGGCACATGCCTGTAATCCCAGCTGCTCAGGAGCCTGAGGCATGAAAATTGGTTGACCCTGGAGAAGGAGGTTGTGGTGATTCGAGATCGCACCTGTGTACTCCAGCCTGGGCGACAGAGCAAGATTCCATCTTGGGAAAAAAAAAAACAAAAAAACAACTTACAGTTTTGCAAATAGCCAACTGGCTACATGTAGATGCTTGCATAATTGAATGGTCTCCCAATCCATCCTTGATTGTCCTGACACTGAACTTTCATGGTGATGGGCAGTAGTAGAGTTGTCATCATCTCTGAAATTCTAAGATTATATAAGTTCTTTTCCTTGTGTATAACCGTTGTTGACTGCCTAGATAGGAGGGTAAAGCTGTGAATTCACCTTTGCAAGTCTTTTCCTAATCCATTTAACATTGAATTGAAGGACAGGGTGAGTAGATGGATGGACTGAACTAATACCCATATGTGCTGTAAGAGACTCCATCCATTGATCTGGGGAGAATATCAAATGGCCTGATAGCCATATTTTTTAGTAGAAAAATGAAAGAAGCCAAAAATTTTGCTAATTCTGTTTTAGGGTTGAATTGAATTCAAGTGAAATATTTTTTTTCCCTGTATGTATGTTTTTCTATATATATATTTTGTTCCTATATGTATATATTTTCCTTTATATATATTATTATATATATGTATATTTATCTTTATATTTTTCCTTTATATGTATTTTTTCCTTTGTGTGTATATATATATTTTTCTTTCTTTCCTTTGTTTTTATTTTGGAGATGGAGTCTCATTTCATCACCCAGGCCAGGATGGAGTACAATGGCATGATCTTGGCTCACTGCAAACTCTGCCTCCTGGGTTCAAGGGATTCTTCTGCCTCAGCCTCCCTAGTAGCTGGGATTACAGGCTTACACCACCATACCTGGCTAATTTTTCTATTTTTAGTAGAGGTGGGGTTTCACCATGTTGGCCAGGCTGGTCTTAAACTCCCAACCTCAGGTGATCTGCCTGCCTTAGCGTCCCAAAGTGCTGGGATTACAAGCATAAGCCACTGTGCCCCGCCAAATTCAAGTGAAAATGTGTTTAACAGCATTTTATAAAGCTCAGGAATTCGGGTGAAACTGAGTTTTGATTTGTGTAGTGTAGGTTTCCGTGCATCTGTGTTGCAATGTTACTGACAGTACGGGAAACAATTCCTCCTAAAGTCATTTGAATATTTATTTCTTTAAACCACATTTGATTTGGTTGGAATAAATTAGTTGTCATTGTTTTCTAGTTTACTATATCATTTTGCCCATTTTCACATTTCATCCTGATTTTTTTTTTTTTTTTGAAACAGGGTCTTGCTGTATTGCCCCTGCTGTATTCTTGGCTCACTGCAAACTCCACCTTCTGGGTTCAAGGTATTCTCCTGCCTCAGCCTCCCGAGTAGCTGGGATTACAGGGACCCACCAACACACCTGGGTGATTTTTTTATTTTTAGTAGAGACAGGGTTTCATCACGTTGGCTACGCTTGTCTCAAACTCTGGACCTCAAGTGATCTGCCCTCCTCAGCCTCCAAAAGTGCTGAGATTACAAGCATAAGCCACTACACATGGCTTGAATTTTTTTTTAAAACAGTCTTGCTCTGTCACTCAGGCTAGAGTGCGGTGGTGCAGTCTCACTCACTGCAACCTTTGCCTCTGGGCCTCAAGCGATTCTCCCACCTCAGCCTCTTGAGTAGCTGGAACTAGAAGCATATGCTGCCACCCCAGCTAATTTGTTTTGTAAAGAGCTTTTGCCATGTTGCCCAGGCTGGTTTCAAATTCCTGGATTCAAGAGCTCTGCCCACCTTGGCCTCCCTAAGTGCTAGAATTACAGGTGTGAGCCACTGTGCTTGGCCATGTATTTTTCATGTCACTTTTATGTGAACCTTTTTCTCTCCCTTAACTGTTAATGGAATACCTATATTTCTAGTGGTTTTCATATCTCTCACTAGAGAATTTTCATAACTGCTTGGAGCTTAATGCTTTATTTGTCTGTTATTTACTAGTAGAGTCTGGTTGTTTAGAATGTTCCATGAATTCATCTTAATGCTTCCCTGGAAGGCTAAGTATAGTTTTATGATTAATCACTGTGATTTTGTAAAACGTAAATTATACATTGGAGCACTGATAGTTTTAAAAGCTTCACCAACTTTTTCCTTTGTATTATTCACCTTTAGCTTGGAATTGTGAACACTTTTGCTACTGTGTATCTGAATGTCACGGTTTCTTCTTGCAGAGAGACAACTGGGTGGATCCACGAACTCTGTGTCTAAACTGCTCTGCTACGTAGAGTGGCTGTCCACTACTACAGTGCACGTGGAGAGCAACAGAACTTTCTTGCTGTACTTTATTTTGCATTTCTATGAGAAGGTAATACATGTCACATTTTCCCCATTGGGATTTTTTTGAAGGCTATTCACTTTATGGCATATTATTTAAATTTTATGCACAAATATTAAGATGGGCTGTGATCTCATTAGCATCATTAAAATAACCTCACATTTTGAAGTGCATGATTATTTTCTCACCAGAATAATTGACTTTCATAAACCACGTGGAAAAACAAATGCTTTTTTTTTTTTTTTTTAAGGTTCAGGCACCACTACATTACCCTGTGTTAACACTGGCCCTAGACAGAAGTCTGTTGTTAGCATTATTTTTTGTTCTTTACGTTCCTAACTCCTGGCAGAAACCAAATATTTCTTGTATTTCTTCAGATCTCCATGTCTACCTTTCAACTGCCTTCTCTTGGTACCCTTTTATTGTGTTACAGTGTATAACCTGGACAGAACTATAGGTTGATTCAAAAGTAATTGTGGTTTTTGTTATTGTTTTCAATGGCAAAAACTGCAGTTACTTTTGCAGCAACGTAATATTCATGAAGTATACATGATAGTCTCACTTTTCCAGTTTCCTCTACTAATACCTTGTTGTCTTCTGTTATGCATTTGCTTAGAAACATGCTCCTTTGTTTTCTAGGTTGACAGCTAACTCATATGATAAATAAGTTTTATGGGACTTAAGGAGAAAGAAATACTTCCTTCCTTTACCCTGTCCCCCTAACTGTGAGACCTTTCCCTAGAAGAAATGAAAGATTTAAGTAATGGTCTTTTAGAAATTATCCTCTGCAATATGACTGATATTTGGTGAAGTCTATGTTAAGCAAGCTTATAGTTATCTGTTTGTTCAAGAATCAGGCATGTCCAAAGCTGATGTTACATTATTATCTTATACTGATGATTCTTTGGGTGAACTTGGTTGAGAAGTTCAGGGAATAGTCTATATATTGATGTTATCTTTTTTTCTCAAAGGTGTGTGACATATATATAAATTATAACCTTCCATTAGTGGTGTTGTCTCTTCCTGGGATCTTATATTCTGCACTCTTCAGCCTGGATGCCAACATCTTGAACCAGAGGTGTTTTATTATGCGCAGGTACAAAGCCTTTTTACCATGTTATGAAATGGTATATTATAATTTTCTCTTCATCTTTCAGCTGTAATGCAAAAAATATTCCTACTTGTCTTTGGCCAGGGCCTCTGGAAATTGGGCTTGCTGTTGGACATGAGATTCCAATATGGGGCCATGATAGCTGTGTTGTTTTTAAATCCTCCACTGGCGTGGCTACGGAATAAAAAAAAAAATCATAGTTAAGGACCTGTTGTGCAGTGGTACTATTGCACTCAGCATTGTTCATTCTAATTGCTGTGTCTTCAGGAAAAATTAGTCATTTGCTGACAATTGCTTTAAGTATCTGTAGCTTCTCTAATAAAAACATTTTCTGGGAGATAAGGGGAGCTATTGCCAATTATGTGGAACTCTAAGTATTATTTCTGGTCTCCTCTAATTGTGTAACTTGTGGACTGAAATTACTCTTCTCAGTCCACAAATGTAAACTCTTTTTTTTTTTTTTTTTTTGAGACAGAGTTTTGCTCTTGTCAACCTGAAGTGCAACAGCACCTTCTCGGCTCACTGCACCGTCTGCTTCCCGGATTAAAGCGATTCTCCTGCCTCAGTCTCCAGAGTAGCTGGGATTAAAGGTGACTGCCACCATGCCCAGCTAAGTTTTTGTGTTTTTTCATAGAGATGGGGTTTCACCATTTTGGCCAGGCTGGTCTCGAACTCCTGACCTCAGGTGATCCACCCACCTTGGCCTCCCAAATTGCTGTGATTACAGGCATGAGTCACCATGCCTGGTAGACCTTGTTGGTGTAACTTGTAGGACTATGTCAAGTTTAAAATGTTTAAAAACTAATTAGTTGCTAATAGTTCTCAAACAAGAAAAGCATATTTCTAGATTTCCCTTTTGTGCTTTCTGCTGCATCATTTTCTTTCCATTAAGAAAATACATTTTACATCAGTGACTGACTGTTTTTGAGCCTCTATTAATTTTTTTTCATTTTGCTTTTAAGTTTTGGGATAAATATGCAGAAGGTTCACGTTTGTTACATAGTTATGCATATGGCATGGGGTGGTTTGCTGTACCTATCAACCCGTCATCTAGGTTTTAAGCCCCATGTGCGTTAGGTATTTGTCCTAATGCCCTCCCTCCCCTTTCCCCTCACCCCCGACAGGTCCTAGTGTGTGATGTTCTCCTCTCTGTGTCCATGTGTTCTCATCATTCAATCCCTACTTATGAGTGAGAACTCTATTAATTTTTATTTTTTAAAAATGGAGTCTAGGTCTTGTTGCCCAGGCTAGACTGCAGTGGTGCCATCTTGGCTCACTGCAACCTCTACCTCCCAGGTTCGAGCGATTCTCCTTCCTTAGCCTCTTGAGTATCTGGGATTACAGGCACGTACGCCACCAGGTCCAGCTAATTTTCGTATTTTTAGTAGAGACGGGATTTCACCATGTTTCTCAGGCTGGTCTCACACTTCTGACCTGGTGATTCACTCACCTTGGCCTCCCAAAGTGCTGGGATTACAAGCATGAGCCACCGCACCCAGTCAGAACTTTGTTTTTTAATAGTGAAACATCAAAAGCATTTTTATTATTTTTTATTTAGTGAAGTAAGCATCTGAAGTGTACAACTTATTGAGCTTCTATTTATTTTCACTTAAGGAGAATGTACCACAAAAGGATAAAATCCTTAACTAGACAACTGGATATTTGTGTATGTGTATATTTGCATATCTTTACATTTATAGTTTATTTTTGTATTTTACTATGTCAAAGGCATTGTATTCAAAGGTATGTTAAATGTTTCATTTTGTTTGTTTTTTTCTGTTAGGTATCATAAAAACTGACTGCCGCAAAGAAAAATGTTTGCTACAAAAGGTATGAATGAGATAGCTCTGTGTTAAATCACTGTTACTCAGAAATTAAGTCTAGATATACGTGACCTGATAGGAAGGAGGAGGAAAGGGAATATAGGTGATAGTGACAATTTTTTTATTTCTTCCCATTAGACAAGATCAGATTTTGATTTCAGCAGCAAGACTTATCAAGAATTTAATCAGTATTTGATATCCATGGTAGGTTGCCTGTGGACATCCAAACCCTTTGGGAAAGGAATATGTAGTGACCCTAGAATCCTAGGAAGAAAGTGGAGTGGCTGAATATAAAAACAGTTTAAATGTAGTCATTCATCCTTCCTTCTTGAGTTATGCTGTTTTCGTTTTGGTACAGATAAGGGTATTTAAAGAATTTAGATTCTGTATAGTATTACTGTGATGGCAGAAATAGGAATTGCTGTACATTTAATGTGTCTGAACTGTAAGATATGTGTTTAGTAGTTTTTTTTTTTTTAAGTAACAACTAAATTTTGGGCATTTTGCTAGGGTCTGGCATTCCAGTTAATGTAAGTTTCTGTCCTCTGAGACAGCTTGGGCTTTTGTAGCAGAGACAGACTTGTAAACAAATCACTGCAATACAATGTGGCAAAATGTGAAAAGCTTCAGTTGTGAGAAAGATGGGGGAGTGATCACTTCAGTCCTGCCTGGGTAGAGGTGGTGCCATGTAAGGAAAAGCTTCACAGATGTGGAAGCTCTCAGAAAATCCTTCTAGAAAAGATTGAAAATTTAGGCTAGATAATATTACAATTAGAGTTACAACCTTAGTCAAAGACTGCCGATTTAATGGAATGATACCAATATGCAGGCAGGTGGAGGAGGGTGTGTGTTTGTGTGTATCCTTTCAGGACTTCCCTCCCAGCCCTGTCTCTTTCTTTTCTTTTTCTTTTTTTTAAAATTTTTATTTATTTATTTATTTTGAGAGGGAGTCTCGCTCTGTTGCCCACACTGGAGTGCAGTGGTGCAATCTCAGCTCATTGCAACCTCCGCCTCATAGGTTCAAGCCATTCTCTTGCCTTGGCCTCGTGAGTAGCTGGGATTACAGGCACCTGCCACTACATCCAGCTAATTTTTGTATTTTTAGTAGAGATGGGGCTTAACCATGTTGGCCAGACTGGTCTCAAACTCCTGATATTAAGCGATCCACCTGCCTTGGCCTCCCAAAGTGTTGGGATTACAGGCATGAGCCACCGTGTCTGACTGGGCTAACTTTTTGCATTTTTAGTAGAGAGAGGATTTCACCATGTTGGCCAGGCTGGTCTGTAACTCCTGACCTCAGATAATCCACCTACCTTGGCCTGCCATGCTGCTGGGATTACAGGCATGAGCCACAGTGCCCAGCCTGGCTTTTTTCACTTAGCATAATGTTTTCAGTGTTCAGCTGTCTTATAGCATGTATCAGTACTTTTACTTGTAAGTACTTTTCCTTTGTATAGATATGACATTTTACTCATTTATCAGTTGATAGAAATTTTAGTTATTTTCACTTTTTGGTGATTATAAGTATCCTTGTAAAAGGTATTGTGTGGACATATGTTTTCATTTCTCTTGGGTGTATGTACTTAAGAGTGGGAATGTTAGATCATATGGTAACTCTGTTTAACCACTGGAACTTCCATACTTTTACAAAGTAGCAGCACCATTTCACTTTCCCATCAGCAGTATGTGATGGTTCCATTCTCCCATCTCTTTCCTAACACTTGTTATCTGATCTGTTTTGTTTTGTTTGGTTTGGTTTGGTTTGGTTCTGGCCATCCCAGAGATGTGAAGTGGTATTTCATTGTGGTATTGATTTGCATTTCTATGGTAGCTGTTGATTTTTAGCATCTTTTCCTTACTTACTGATCATTTGTGTATTTTCTTTGGAGAAATGCCTATTCAGACTCTCTGCTCAAATTTAAGATTTTATAAATTTCTTTAGTATGTATCTACACTAAATACACTATGTATGTATGTTGATATATGTCTCTCTCTCTCTCTCTCTGAGAGATCGTTCTGTAGCTCCGGCTGGAGGGCAGTAGCATAATCACAGTTTACTGCAGCCATGAATTCCAGAGCTCAATTGATTCTCCCACCTAAGCCTCCTGAGTAGCTGGGACTAAAAGCATACACCACCACTCTTGCCTCATTTTTTTGTAGAAAGGGTTTGACCATGTTGCCCAGGCTGGTCTGGAAATCCTGGGCTCAAACAGTCTTATCTGGGTTGGCCTCCCAGAGTACTGGGATTACAAGTATAAACCACCACGCCTGGCCCTTTGCATATTTTTAAATGAGTTTGTGATTTTATTATTCAGTTGTAATAGTTTTTATATTCTAGATACAAATCCTTTATCAAATAAGTAATTTGCAAAGTTTTTTCCAATTTTATAGATTGTCAATTTTTTGTTAGTATCTTTTGATTTATAAAGGATTTTAATTCTGATGAAATGAAGTTTCACTTTTTTTTTTCCTACTGCTTATGCTTTTGTTAGAGCTTAAGAAATCACTGCCTAACTCAAGATTACAAAGATTTATTCCTCTGTTTGAGAATTTTACAGTTTTAACTCTTACATTTGGGTTTTTAAAATCAATTTTATCTCTTGTATATGTTGTGGTTTAAGTATACAACTTCATTTTTGTGTTTGTGAGTACACAAATGTACCCACACCATTTGTTGAAGAGGCTACTCTTCCCCATTAAAATGTTTTGACCCTTGTCTAACATCAACAGGCCATAAATGTATGGACTCTGAGTTCTATTTTATGGATCTATATGTCTATTATCTTGCCAGTAAATGCTGTCTTGATTAGTATAGCTTTGTAGCAAGCTTTGAAATCAGAAAATGTGAGTTCTCAATCTTGTTCTTCTTTTTCAAGATTGTTTTGGCTATTCTTGGTTCTTTGAAATTCTGTATGAGTTTTAGAAACAGCTCATCAATTTCCATAAAGAATCCAGGCTGGGCACGGTGGCTCATGCCTGTAATCCTATTATTTTGCGAGGCCGAGGAGAGTGAATCAACTGAGCTCAAGTGTTCGGGACCAGCCTGGCAAACATGGTAAAACTCCGTCTCTACTAAAAATAAAAAACATTAGCCCGGTGTGGTGGGACATGCCTGTAATCCCAGATACTCAACAGGCTGAGGAAGGAGAATCGCTTGAACCAGGAGGTGGAGGTTACAGTGAGTCAAGGTCGCACCACTACACTCCAGCCTGGGCGACAGAGTGAGACTCCATGCATGGCTAATTTTTGTATTTTTAGTAGAGACAGGGTTTTGCCATGTTGCCCAGGCTGGTCTCAAGCTCCTGACCTCAAGAGATCCACCTGCCTTGGCCTCCAGAGGGCTGGGATTACAGGTGCGAGCCACTGCACCCCACCTAAATCTTCAATATGGGAAAATCTTTCTTTCTTTATGGTGTCTGTTTCTGGTGACATGCTTAGGAAACATATTTCATCCTATGACTGTATAACTCTCCTTCTGTTGTCTTCTGGTCCTCTATGATTTAGGTTTGTAAACACACAGGGTAAAGGGCCCCACGTACAAGCTGTGGACTCCTGTCCCAGGTGGGCAAACAGATTGCATACACAGGCAGCAATTTACCAGGAGGCTTCTTGGGTGGGGCAAAGTGGAGCTGCCGAAAACTCCTTCTGCCCCATGAGAGTTCACTTGATCGGTGGGTGCTGTCTCTCAAAATTAGGAGAAACCCACAGAAGTTTCCTTTGGGCAGAACATAAGTCTGTCCCATAAACAGCTGGGAGGTATCATCTTGTCCCCCTGAGGTCAGGAGGGTGAGTCTGACCCAGGGAGAAAAACAGCTCCCCTTCTTTGGGACACCAGCAGGAGGATGGAGGAGTTGGCTGTCCTGGGAATTCATGCCTTCATTCAGCAAAGGGAAAGCAGTTAGACCAGAGAAGGGGCCTGGTAGTGTGGCGGGGGTACAGTGGTGAAGAGGGTGGGTCTGGGGAGAGGCCTCATTGAGGGCAGAGAGGATCCTCAGTGGGAACCAGGGTGTTTGTGGAAGGAAGAGTCCAGGGAATGGAGCAGGAGTGGGAGTGGGGAGGCCAGCTCAGGCCTCCTCCACGTTTGTGTGAACGCCCTTCCTGCGGGCTGTGGAGCTGGCCTCGGTACACTGCAGGGGACTCAGCGTTCTAGTGGAAGGGTGGCTCTGCCTGAGGAAGCTGCTCATGCTCAACACTCCATCATCTGCTGCAGAGGGGGGTGACAGTAACCTCAATGCGTGGCAGAGGTGTTTTGGGATGCTGTCCTACTGCACAGCTCGGCAGGCTGTTACCTGACTTATTTCTTTAATGCATTCCTCGCACTTCCTGTGTGTCCAGTACCTTATAATATTAACTGATAATTAACCTCAGAGCCCCGTGTGAGGTCAGTACCGTCCCCACCCTGTGTGCAAAGGGAGGACAGGGAGGCACTGCCAGGTGGGTGAGGGCAGGCTGGGCAGCTTGCCTCGGGCCTTGCTGACCTTAGCAGGCTTTGCGTTTGATGGCCTGTGTTCCTTCCCTAGGATACTCAGTTTGCCAGGTTTTTGGTTTATCCTAGTCTCATTCAGATTATAAAGACTGAGACTGGACTTCTCTTGATAGAGTTTCCCAATTTGGGCACAGGAAGGAGATGAGGAACTATAAGCCCTTGCTGGACAGTAGCCCTGTAGACCCAGCCAACACTGGCTCTGTCCTCACTGCCTGGTCCTCTCTGTGAACCTTCATCCTGGCCATAGTCCCTCAGAGTCCTTCTTTATGAAGGGGTCATGATTTGGGGGAGGGAGTGCCTCTCCCAGTACCCAGAGTTGGTGGGTGGCCACTTTGGAGTTTGAGCCCAGGCCCTTCTTCCCCTCTCTGCTTCCTGCCTGGCCCAGCTACCTGCCCCAGCACACACCTTTCCTGGGCACTCTGATCTTCACTGCTGGGATGTGCCTGTTTGAGGCCTGGTTTGCTCTTATGGCTGCCACGCTGATTCTCCAATCTGCACATCATGTCTCATCCAAATGCATGGCGGTTCCACTCCTTGTGCTAAAGGGAGCTAGTAGTTTTGTCTGGCAGTGATGCTTGCCTGCTGCCCACAAAGGTGAACAGCCATTGTTTCTACTCACAAGGTGTTCAGAGTATAGTGGGACTGGTACACAAGAACGGATCTCTCCAGGAGGTGCCACAGACACGAGTGAGGAGGCTACAGAGTTTCTATGCAGCAGACAGCAGGGGTGCCTGGGTGGGAGCAGGGTGGGAGGGCCTAGCAGTCCTGATGGGATGGTCAGGCAATGTGCAAGGCAGCAAGTCACCATCCCCAGGACCCTGGGGACAGTGTGTGGGCAGGCATAGGAGCAGCCTCGGTGGGGTCCACGACAGGCTGCCTGCCCTCCTGGCAAGAAGTGAGGATCAAGGACCTCCAGGCAGGCAGAGATGTGGCCCAGATTGCTTCCTAGGCTCACTGGCAGTCCTGTGACTTGGGGTGCTGGTAAGGGTGTAGGGGTAGGAGTGGGAACTGGAGACAGAGGCCCAACGGGAGGAATTGCCACAGTTTCACTGGTAGTCGTGGCAGAGATATGAACTTGGGGAATTGGAGGTGGCAGTCAGAAAATAAAGGGGGTTCACAGATTTCTGGCATAGGCGCTTGGTGCTGGATGATGAAAATACCAACAGCTTTTCTTGGTGTGTCCCTGTTGGCTGCTCAGAAAGGGTCAGGCAATGCCTTTGAGACATACCATGTTTTGGGGACAGTTCTGGACAGTAAGGTCCCTGGAGAGGCTTCGCTTTAAACCAGATATCAGTTGAATCCTGATTGGGTGCACAGACATACCCATGGCAGCCAGCTAGAGCATGGCCCTAGGCAGAGCACTGGAGCCCAGGTCCACGGCAAGGGGTTGTGTGCTCTGAACATGTGACAGTCCTTGCTTCCAGAGGTCTGGTCGATCGCAAGCAGGGATTGACCCCCCAGGCCCCTTCCTCAGCTAGTGTGAGCACTACCCAGGCATCCTTGGGTTCCTTGGTGGCTGCCTCATAGGCCCCTACTGTTTGTGAGCCTGTTGCTTATGTTGGATGGGACTATGGCAGGACAGCCATTGAACTGACACCAGTCTGCTCGCTCCCCGCCCCTGGCTGGGCAGGCCCTCATTTTCCAGGCTTGCTTGGGTGGAGGCAAAGCTCACCATGACAGGTTGGTTTTCTGTTCTTTGTCTGAAGCTATACTCCTTGCTCCATGTTTGGAGCTGTCTCCTCGTGCAATCATTTTCCTTCATTTCATGACAGTGAATAGAAGGAATTTTGTCTTCACAAGACCGAGGCTGAGGAGTGGCCAGTCGGGTCTGGCTGTTCAGGAAGGCATTTTGGGGTTGGCAGCAGAGCCCAGCTCAGGGAGATCCGAAGGGTGCTTTGGGAGCAGTTGGTGCTGTTCTGAAAGTGGGTCCCTGCAGCAGGCATGTTAGGTCTGAGGAAGGAAGGAGGGGGAGTGGACCTAAGCAGGAATGTGAAATGAGTGCCCTGGTAGAGTCAGTGTCCAGGCAAGGGATACCTCTGAAAAGCGCTGGGCTGGCTGGAGAGGGCAGCATCCACAGGGAAGTGTGGGGGTTTCGTGGCATGGCATCTGCGTGCTTTTTTTCACTGTGTCTGTTTTGTAGCATATGATCTTCAAAGTAGAAGCGAGAGCAAAGACATTTTCAAAAATATGATTCACAGAATTGAAAATGGTGCAGGGTGTCTGTTTACCAGCCACCAAACCTGCAGGGCCTCCTTAGGTGGATGCTGCATGGAAGATATGGGAGTGACATGGCACGGTGCTGCTGTTCAGTGCCCCAGCCTTGCAGGATGATCACCTATTGCTTCTCAGCCCCACTCCGACCCACTGAAGCTCAGCGGGACTGGACATTGACATAAGCTGGGTTTTCCTGGTTTTGGCCTGTCAAGACATGCCTGTTTCTGTCCTCCAGTTTGTTCCGTACTCCTCAGGCTCTGAGTTGCTGACAGTTAGTGCCCAGTGTCCACATCATCTATGATGTTACCCAGGACAGGACAGGGCTCGTCCACCAGCACATCTCCTGGTGTCTGGTGCCAGCTTGTCTTCAGCTCACCAAACATGTTTCTTCAACCTGGTCATTCCACCAGCCCAAAACTATTGCACTAAGCCATGTTTCTGGATCTTGTCTCTGTGACTGTGCCAGGCATCTCTGCTGCACCAAGACTGTCTGTGTGGGGCCTGCTAGTGTGCGGACACTCTCAAAAATAGCCAGTAGCAGCTTGAAAAGACTCCTTTTCTATCAGGCCTGGCTTTGCCTTCCAGATTGCTGCTGTAGGTCATAGATCCAATCTGTGTAACTGGATGTCACTCTCAGACTCCTGCGCACCCCTCTCTTTCTCTGACTCGTGGCCACACGTGCCCCACGGCCTCCCCGCTCCTCACACAGCCAACCTTTATATTGTTCTGCTTTGCTGCTGTTTCTGCTGCTCTCCCCTGGGTCTTGCTGTTGGTCCCAGTGGTTTGGGAGGCCAAGTTGGGAGGATCACTGAAGGCCAGAAGTTCAAGACCAGCCTGGAAAACAAAACAAGACCCTGTCTCTACCAAAATAATAACAATAAAAAGTATAAACTAAAAAACTTAGCCAGGCATGGTGGTGCCAACTATTTGGGAGGCTGAGGTGGGAGGATACTTGAGCCCAGGAGTTCACAGCTGCAGCGAGCTGTTTGTGCCTTTGTGCTGTACCTGTGACAGAGTGAGACCTTGTCTCAAAAAACAAAAGAGAAAAGGAAGGTGGGAAGAAAGGCATGCTTTTGAGGGGCACAGGTGAGGCATCCTTCAGAAAAGAGACCTGTGCAGCCACTTCTATCAGAAATGCTCAGTGACTCCTAGGGCCTAGCAGCTCCCTTCTCAACCTCTGGGTATGGAGAGCCTGCCCCTTGCCAGCCCCAGACCATGTGCACAGGGTCCTCCCAGCCCACCCTGCCTGGCTTCACCAGGACTCTGACCCTGCACCATGTGTGAGCTGGTTCTCATCCTCCTGAACTGATAACTCTCATCTTTTGTGGCCCTAGTGACCTTTCCCCTTATTTTTCTGTTTCACCCATGGATGCCTGGTAAGCAGGAACCTCTTGCTGCCTCGTCGCCTCAGTTGAGGCTTCAGAAAGCACCCAGGGAGGTGGGAGCTGCAAGCGTGCTTTTTGAATTGAGCAGGGGTAGGACAGTGTCACTTTGTTTTTCTTTTCACATGAACACAGATGTGTGCGCATCTCAGCATTGAGTCTCCTTTCTGTGATGTCTTCAGGAATCACAGTCATGTTGCTGCAGCCTGGTGTGCACAGTCCTTCTGTTTCCTGGGGTTAGTTGGTTGCTGTTTGGAGTGATCAGAATTATTTCTAGTGTCAGCTGGACTAGGCCTATTCAGTTCACTCAGAGACAAGGCCCCCGAGCCCTGGCACACTTGCTTGTTTCTTTATCAGTAAGCCAGTGTTGCTGACAGTTGGTGCCCACAGTGTGCATGTCATCTGTGATGTTACCCAGGAGAGGACAGGGCTTGTCCACCAGTAAATCCACTGGTGTCTGGTGCCACCATGCCTTCCACTCACCAAGTACGTTTCTTCAACATGGTCACCCACCGCCTTAAAGCTGTTGCACGGAGACAAGGCAGAGAAGAGAACTCTCCTCCTGGGAAGAAGGTAG
The DNA here is from genome assembly GCF_009764315.1 of Trachypithecus francoisi. Taxonomy (NCBI): domain Eukaryota; kingdom Metazoa; phylum Chordata; class Mammalia; order Primates; family Cercopithecidae; genus Trachypithecus; species Trachypithecus francoisi. Next base: position 30,282 of record NW_022680619.1, on the reverse strand, counting down.
GCCATGAGCAGACCAGGGCAGCTAGTCCCTGGGAACCACAGGCCAGGTCTTAGTAACAGATGCATACCTGTTCCTGTCTTGCCTTGTGTGAATGTGAGGGGCAATGTGGGCTGCATTCAAGCTGGCCCCAGCTTAACTGACGCACATGGCTCTTTGTCTCTGCGGAGCAGAAATGTGATGAAAAACCTTTCATATGATTCCATCGCTTAGTACAGAATTGTTGGTAAATACTATTAAAGATAACATTTCACATTTCTGTGGTCTTTCTCCTCTTGTCCCCAGCTAGAAGGTGTTGAAGTTGGGGCTTTTCTCTGATCCCACATATGTGACCTGCATTGTCCCACACAGGGTCAAACCCTTGCTTTGGGAGTGACTAAGTGATGACTTCACATGGCCCCTTTATTTTATAGAAGAGAAATCTGGGTTATACCATGCTGGCAGAGTTGGTGGGGACCCAGGCCACTCAAGAGAGCAGGAAATAGGAACTAGATGCCAGCTGCCACCCTAGTCTAATGTGTACCTCCTTCATCATGAATATCTTAGGAGCTAGCTCCCCACCCCTTCATGCTGTGGTTCCCTCTTTGCTCCATGGTGACCACCTTTCCAGTCCCTTCTGTCTCCTCATCCTGCTGACTTTCTCCCTAGCTCAGCAGCCTGTCATTGCTCTTTGTTGAGTGCCCCTTTCTTCATGCCTCTTTTGGACCTCAACCAGACTGGTATGCTGAGGACAGCACTTTGTTACCAGGGGTAGCTGCTCTGCAGGACCTGTTGGCCAGGGCCCCACAGCATTGGACTCGCTGGTGTAACCAAACCTCTCTTCTCCTTTTGTGTTTCAGCGAGAATGCCTTTAGGAAAGCTGCGTGGCACCAGTAAATACAGCAATGATATGGAGAGCCATGTTCCTGAAGGCCAAGCCCCAGGTAAGACCTAAGCGGGTGGAGCTCCTCTGCCAGAGAGGCTTGGAAAGGAGTGTCACAGACTCTGGAACCCCTCTCTGGGGAATCCTAGGGAGCATGGGTGGGGTGGTTACTCATTGATTGATCATAGGAAGTCAGGCTGGGGGCGTTAACATTGATTGATCACCAGGAGTCAGAGTGGGGTGGTTGCTCGTTGATCACAGGCACAGTTGGCTTTGCCTGCAGCACTCTGAGTCCTCCTGTGTGTCCATGGTACAGGGAGGACACTCAGGATGCAGGCCCAGCCTCTGGCCCCAGACCTCACAGCCAGCACCTTCCATCTGTGGTGAGCCCCTGTGAATCCTACTTAGAGAGCTCACTTAGACCCCCAGCTGCTCCTGTGGAAGGGATCAGTGTCAGGAACAAGAATCTCGTTTGTTCTTAGCCCCTCTGAGGGGTCCTTACTGAAGTCCCACAGTGCCCTGCGGCATGAGCCAGAAACATGCTTGTCCTGTTTTGCTAAGTGAGGAAGGTGATGCTTATCTAAAAGAATTCATCCCTGGTGGAATAGAGGATAAGGGTTTCTACCACATTGGCTGTCTCCCTGGGCCAGAACCACACTGAGGGCCTGATGTGACCCCTCCCTTCATCTGTGTGTGCTCCCTGGAACAGAATCGTTTTACCAGAAATGAGCGAAACACATAAGCAGTGTGTGCCCGTGTATGTGCAAGATAGAGCTGCAAGAGCACAGGGGCTGAGGTGGGTGGAGTGGGCTCTGTCTATGCATGCATGTGATAAACTTTTTCTTTAAGAGTGTTATGTAATTCACACTTCAAGGTTTACATGTCGGTGGTCTTTGATATTCACAGAGTTCTGCAGCTGTCATCAAGATCTAATTTTGGAATATTCATTAATTAATAAATAAATAGAGGTGCAGCTTCACTGTGTTGCCCAGGCTGTTCTCAAACTGCTGGCCTCATGGCAGTTCTTTTGCCTAGGCATCCCAAAGTGCTGGGGTCACAGGTGTGAGCCACACAGCCTAAGTTTACAACTTTTTTTTTTTTTTTTTGGTGACAGTGTCCCTGTAACCCAGGCTAGAGTGCAGTGGCATGATCCCAGGCCTGGGTCTACCAGCATGTACCCCCACACCGGGCTAATTTTTTTATTTTTTATTTTTTTGTAGATACAGAGTCCCACTATGTTGCCAGGTTTGATCTATCCTCCTGCCTCCCAAAGTACTGGAGTACAGTGGTGCCATCTTGGCTCACTGCAGCCTCTGCTTCCAAAGTTCAAGCATTTCTTCTGCCTCAGCCTCCTGGTTAGCTGAGATTACAGGCACATCCCACCATGCCTGGTTATTTTTGTATTTTTAGTAGAGATGGGGTTTCACCATGTTGGGCAGACTGGTTTCAAACTCCTGACCTCAGGTAACCTAACTGCCTTGGCCTCCCAAAGTGCTGGGATTACAGGCGGGAGCCATTGCATCTGGCCCAGTCTGCATTTTTTAAAGGAACTTTATAACTGTTAGCAGTCACACACTCCCCTTTTCCTTCAGCTCTCAGCCACCACTTACACTTTTCACTGGCATAGATTTTCCTATTCTGAATTTTCCATGTAAACACAATTGTACAACACGTTTTTATTTACAGCTGGCTTATTTCACTTAGCATAATATTTTCAAGGTTCAAGGTCCGTGAAGCATGTTTGGCATATACTTTATTCCTTTTTATTGTCAAAGATTTCATGTATGGATGTGTACATCACATTTATTATAGCCATTCATTAGTTGGTGGATATATGGATTGTCTCTACTTTTTGCTATTATGAATAAGCAGAATAATAGTTGATGTGTGTTTGTGGGGGCTGTGTTTTCACTTCTTTGGGTATACACCTGAGGTACTGCTGCCGAGTCATATGGTACCTCTGTATTTAACCTTTTGAGGAATTGCTACGTGTTTCCCAAAGTAACTGCACTATTCTAAATTCTCACCAGCAGCTTAAATGAGGTTCCAGTTTCCCCTCATCTCTCCAGTATTTGTTACAATTTACCTGTAGCCATTGAATCGGTGTCTCATTGCTTTGATTTGTATTTGAGTAGTGACTAATGATGTTGAGCATCTTTTCATGTGTTTTTTGGCCATTTGTATATTTTCTTGGAAGTCTGTCTCTTCAGATCCTTTGTCCATTTTTAAATTGGGTTGTTACTCTTTCATTGTTGGGTTGTAATAGTTCTTTACACATTTGGATGTAAGTCTCTTATTTGATATGTAATTTGCAATTATTTGGGGGAATTTTTTTAAATTGAGACAGAGTTGCTCTGTTGCTCATGCAGGAGTTCAGTGGTATGATCTCAGTTTACTGCAACCTCTGTGTCTCCCAGTTTCAAGCGATTCTCCTGCCTCACCTTCTGAATGGGTAGGATGACAGGCCTGCAGCACCACACCTGGCTAATTTTTGTATATTTAGAGATGGGGTTTTTCCATGTTGGCCAGGCTGGTTTTGACCTGGCCTCAAAGAACCCACCCTCTTCAGCCTCCCCAAGTGCTGGGATTACAGGTGTGAGCCACTGTGCCTGCCCTATTTGGGGGATTTTTTAATTTAAAAATTGAACAATTGTTGGCCATGTGCAGTGGTTGACTCCTGTAATCCCAGAACTTTAGGAGACCAAGACTAGTGGATTGCTTGAGCCTATGAATTCAAGACCAACCTGGGCAACACAGTGAGAAGGTCACTCTTGATTTTTTTTTTTTTTTTTTTTTGAGACGGAGTCTCGCTCTGTTGCCCAGGCTGGAGGGCAGTGGTGAGACCTCAGCTCACTGCACCCTCCGCCTCCTGAGTTCAAGTGATTCTCCTGCCTCAGCCTCCCAAGTAGCTGAGATTATAGGTGCCCGCCACCATGCCAGTCTAATTTTGTATTTTTAGGGATACAAAAATAGCTATGTATTTAAATAGCTTTTGTATTTAAGGGATGCAAAAATAGCTATGCCTGTGGGTTATAGGCGATAGTGATAATGGCATCTCCAAACATTCCAGCCAACTTCCTGAAGGAAGGTTCAAGAAGATTTGGCACCCATTGAATGAGAAGACAGGGGTTCTGGCACCTCTGTGTCAGCACCTAGAGGGATAGTGTGGAGATAGATTACCGGAACTGGATGTATTTCTGGACATTTGCTTGCTTGGCCATTTAAAATTAAATACCTATCTATTTTGCACTTAACATAGTATTATGGAAAAGTAGTACGTGTTTCTGGTTTTCAATTTGGAAACTATTTGTACAGAATTGAACCCTCATTAGAGAACAAAGGTAAAACTCAGGGACTAGGGAGGCTGAGATGGCATCAGAATGGGGCAGACACTTGGAATTTATCAGAGACGAAGGCCTGGGTGAGCCACCAACCAGCTAGAATCAAGGGACAAAAAGATAGGCCCAACTGTTCCCCAGGAGAGCAAGGAGAGGACAAAGATGCTCATATGCCTCTGATGAATGGAGATATTTTCCTACCTTCAGCTTTTTATTTATTTATTTATTTAGTCAGGATGTTGCTCTGTTGCCCAGGTGGAGTACAGTGGTGTGATCATAGGTCACCACACCCTCAAATTACTGGATTCAAGTGATGTTTCTACCCCAGCCTCCTGAGTAGCTGGGACTACAGGTGTGCACCACAATGCCTGGCTAATTATTTTCAACCTTTTTTCATAAAATTAACTCAAAATGGGTCAAAAATGTAAATTTACAAGCTAAAACTATATGTTAGAGGACAGCAAAGGTATACATCTTCATGACCTTGGATTAGGCAACAGCAGTTTCTTAGATGTGATGCCAAAACCCACATGCAACAAAAAACGTAGATAAATTTGGCTTCATCAGAGTTAAAAATTTCTACATCATAAGACATTGTCAAACTAAGGAAAACAAGAATATATTAGCCACTCACATATCAGGTAAGGGTTTAATATTCAGAATACATAAAGAACTTCTCCAACTCAACACCAAAAAAAAAAAAAAAAAAAGCAACTGAAAAATGAGCAACATATTTGAATAAGTATCTCCAAAAAGATGAGAAAAAATGGCCAAGAAGTACACGAAAAGATGCTCAGCATCATTAGGGGACTGCAAATAACCACAGTGAGATGCCACTTAGTACCCATTATAATGGCTGTGATTTAAAAAAAGATAGACAATAATAAGTATTGACAAAGAGGTAGAGAAATTGAAATTCTCTTTTTTCTCATGATGGAGCCCCTCTCTGTCACCCAGGCTGGAGAGCAGTGGCATAATTTTGGCTTACTGCAGCCTCCACCTCCCAGCTTCAAGTAATTCTGCTGCCTCAGCCTCCCGAGTAGCTAGGACTACAAGCACACACCACCTAGCTAATTTTGTATTTTTCTTAGAGACCAGGAGGGGGGCTCATCATGTTTGCCAGGCTGGTTTCGAACTCTTGACCTCAGATGATCCACCCATCTCAGCCTCCCGAAGTGTGGGAGTACAGGTGTGAACCACCACACCTAGCAGAGAAACTGGAATTCTCATACATTGCTGGAGAGAATGTGAAATGGTACAGCTGCTGTGGAAGACAGTATGACAATTCTTCAAGAAATTAAATGTAGAGTTACCGTATGACCCAGACGTTTTCTACTCTTAGGTATATACTCGAGGAAAGAAACCAAGTCCACACAAAAACATACACAGACTGTTGTAGCATCATAACCTCATTCCTAATAGCACAAAGTGGAAACAATCCAGATGTCTACTAGCTGTTGAATGGATGAACAGTGTGTGGAATTCCACACAAGGGAATATCATATGGCCACACAAAGGAATGTACGACTGATACATGCTGCAAATGGATGAAGCTTTAAAGCATTTTGTAAATGAAGCAGTCACAAAGTCCACATTGCGTTTTTATAAAATTTCCCAAGAGGCCAGGCACAGTGGCTCATACCTATAATCCCAGCACTTTGGGAGGCCAAGGCAGGCAGATGACGAGGTCAGGAATCGAGACCAGACTGGCCAATATGGTGAAACCCTATCTCTACTAAAAATATAAAAATTAGCTGGGCATGGTGACGCACAGCTGTCATCCCAGCTGCTCAGGAGGTTGAGGCAAAAGAACCACTGGAACTCAGAAGGCGGAGGTTGCAGTGAGCCGAGATTGCACCACTTTACTCCAGCCTGGGCAATAGAGCAAGGCTCCATTAAAAAAAAAAAAAAGCCAACGATGGATACTCTCTATAATAGAGTTTCAGTTTCCATGGCTGCCATGACAAGATACCATAAAGTTGAGACTCCTATCTCTGGGTCCATGGCTTTGGCCTCTGAGCCCCGTGACTCTGCTCTCATGGTCATCTTTCCTTTTCTTAAACAGTAGCATGTATTTGAGCTGAGTAGTTTTATCAGCCTATTTTCTGCCTCTAAATTTTGGGAGTTCTTTGATTTTGTCTAGTCTCTAAACTTTCTATGATTTTGTCTAGTCTGTAAACTTTCTAGTCCAAGGTGGCGGTGTTCCTTCTCATAGAACATTCTAAAATCCTTGTGGAATTTCTGCATATATGATGGAATTCATGGCATTAGATAGGTTTCTCCACAGATCTTTCCTAGATAGTTTAGTCTCTTTGCCTCACTCTGTGAGATGATTGAGGGGATTCATGAGTCCCATGTTTAATATCTTTGGCACTAGGAAAATTTGCAAGACATGTCACACCGTTGACATTCTCTACAGAAGACGCTTTCCTAACTGGATCTTCTAGTTTTAGCATTTTGGTTTTTTCCAACGTGAATATCCTGAGAATTTCCCAAATCATCAAGTCTAGGTTCTTTTTGGCATAATAGTTCTTCCCTCAGTTTGTCTATTTTGTTGTACTTTTAAATTCTTTGTAGTACCTCAATTTATCTCTCTCCTCTTGCATTTACTATAAGTGGAAAGAGAACAAAGCTGAGTCTTGAGTGCTTTGATTACAAGTCTGCTCACCTAAATGTGCAAGCTCATTGCTTATGATTCTGCCTTCCACACAGCTATAGGACACAATCCAACTAAATTTTTGCTATTCTATAGCAAAGAACATCTTTGCTCTAGTTTCCTGTAACGTGTTCCTTGTTTCCTCTGTGCCCTTAGAATCACCTTTAATGTTCATGTGTTTACCAACATTCTGCTTTTGACAGTATATGTATTCTTGACAATAACACAGGCTTTCTATTAAGTTGCTGAATTCCTTTAAGGCAGAATATGGATGACAGTGTCTTTAACATCCACATGTCTACCAACAGCCTTGTCAAGGCAACCTAGGCCTTTTTTTAATCATGGTTTCTCACAATTCTACTAGCATTGCTGATTTATTATCCAATTTCAAAGCCACTGCCCCATTTTTAGGTACCCCACTCCTGGCAGGAAAAAATGCGTATGTTTCCTGTGACTGCTATAACAAGTTCCCACAAACTTGATAGCTTAAAAGAACAGAAATTTAATCTCTCACAATTCTGAAGACCAGAAGTTCTCAAAGACAGTACCATGGGCAAAAACCACAGTGGCAGCAGGGAGGCTATAGTAGAGGAACCTGTTTCTCACATCTTTCAGCTTCTGGTCACTACTGGTACTCCTTGCCTTGTGGCTGTATAACTCCAGTCTTTCAAGGCCAGCATCACAGAGTAGATTCTTTCTATATTCCATCTTCACATTGCCTTCTCCTGTGTGTGTGTGTGAATCTCTGCCTCCCTCTTATGTGGCAATTGCACTTAGGGTCCACCTGTTTAACACTCTGTCTCAAGATCTTTAACTTCACCACACCTGCAAAGACCCTTTTCCCAAATGAGGTAACATTTACAGGTTTCAAGGAATAGGACCTGATCTCTCTAAGTACTGTTGTTTAGCCTCCTTCAGGTAGAAAGTTGATGAGTGATTGTCAAGGGCCAAAGATGCTGTGGGAGAAATGGAGTTTTCATTTGGAGTGATGAAAATGTTCTAAAATGGGACTGCACATAGGGGCTCACGTCTGTAATCCCGGCACTTTGGGAGGCCTGGGCGGTTCAATCCCTTGAGGTCAGGAGTTTGAAACCAGCCTGGTCAATATAGTGAAACCCTGCCTCTACTAAAAATTCAAAAATTAGGAGCCGTGGTGCACATCTGTAGTCCCAGCTACTCAGGAGGCTGAGGCAGGAGAATCGCTTGAACCTGGGAGATGAAAGTTACAGTGAGCTGCGAGCATGCCACTGCACTCCAGCCTGGGCTACAGAGCGAGACTCCATCTCAAAAAAAAAAAAAAAAAAAAAAAAAAAAAAAAAGGAAAAAAGAAGAAAATGTTCTAAAATTGATTTTGATAGTGCCGCACAATTCTGAATGTAGTACCAAAAAGCAATGAATGGCATGCTTTAAGTTGGTGAATTGTGTATCAGCCAACTTATTATATATATTTTAATGGAACCAGTAAAGGTGATGGATGACAGATCTGTCTGCTTGATGGCCAGGTCAGGACAGCATGATTTTCTTGGGTAGAGGGCACTGCTGGGGCTGCCCAGTTCCTGCTTAATGAAATCCCACACTTGGACAGAACTAGAACAGAGGCAGTGGAGTAGGCTGTCTGGGGGGCATTGGCCATGTTCTTAGAGAAGGCTCTCCATGTAACTTCCTCCAGGGAGCCCGATCCTTGGGCCACTCGGTATGTCCATGGTCCAGGTTCATCTCAGCTGTGTGAGGGTGCACTCAGTGGTGGTAGAGCATCTTGTGTGTGGTCAACACACTCCTACTCATTTTCATAGGAGAATACAGGGTATTGGAAACCCTTGAAACATGCATGTGATTTTCTCATCACAGTTCTGAGTCCAGGCAGAGCTGCTTTGTGCAAGTGGGGCACCCCCCCGGGGAAGCCCAAGTCCGTAACACAAAGGCTGCCCCTCAGAGGAAGGGCTGGCTTGTGGGCGCTGATGGCTTCCCACCACCAGCTGGGCCTCAGCCCTCATGGCATTCCTATTGAGCACTGCGGGCACCCAGGGGTCAGTGACATCAGGGATCCTGCTGCAGGCACACCTGTGCTGCTCACATGGGCACCATGTCCCCACTGTGAAGGATGAAGAGCAAGGTCATCAGGACCGATGTCCTCAAAATACATTGCACTGCACCACCCATCAAGAGTGGGCCTGGTGGCTGGCAGGGCCAGGTAGTGAGTGCCTCCCTGTGCTGCCTGCCACTCTGGGCACCGGAGGTACTTGAGGTACTGCAGCCCTCTGGTGATGAGGTCCCCCCTTTTTGTCCACTACCCCATCATCTGTGATTGTTACAATTGTTGCTGTGTTCATCATCAGTAGTTGTCACTGTGTAGTCTTCTCCATGAACCTGGGCCTGCTGTCGTCTGAATGCTGTCAGCCTTGTAGCTGGCACTGTCCAGTCTGGCCCTGGTCAGCCCAGACCTTAGTTATCCTTCTCTCACATACTGTCCTGGTTCTTCCTCCAGCTTCCTGGCAAAGTTCCTGCTCCCTGAAGCAGGAAGAGGCTGAGATTAATGCCAAGGAAGTAGGGCTGTGGGCCTGGGAGGACTGTGCTGCCGGGTGAGGATGGCACTGACCTGGCTACTCCAAGACCATGAACACAGCTGTGTTGTGGTGGGAGGGTTGGTGTGAGTGTAGCCGTGGCACTCTAAAGATCTCTGTCTGAGGAGAAAGGTGAGCCTGGCTGGACCCCCTGTCAAGGCTGCTATGTCAGGGCAAAAGGACAGTGTCTTGCCCCCAGGAGCACGCAGTCTCGGCAGGAGACCCAGAGTGATCGTGTGTTTGGAAGGCAACTGCAGCGCAGCTAGGGGACCAGAAGGCTCTCCCGCCTCCAGGGAGGTATGTGCGGCTCTGCCAATGCCTCTCTTCTAGGGCAGTTGCCGGGTCCCAGGATGAGCAAGAGTCCTTGGCTGCCCAGGAAGGTCCCTGAAGCAGCAGGGGCTGGGCTAGGGGCCAGGGACTGGGAAGAAATGCCTGATAGCCGGTGAGGAACAAGGCGCACCTATGTGACCTGGAAAGAAACAAGCTTTATTTTCAGTTTTCAACAAGTAGAGTGATACTTAACTTCATCATACACTTTTGTGTGAATAGCAAATAGCAAAATGTTAGAACATAAACAGTTTTGTCAGTTTGGAGATCAAGTACTTTTTTCATCTTGAGTTAGCTGAGTTTAAAAGTAGTGGAATTATCAGGAAATTCTATAGAGAGCCAGTCTCCAGCTGCAGGTAAGTGTGCCTGGCACTGACCAGCTGTGGGCGTAGATGCAGGCGTCTCAAAGCACCAAGCGGTACAGGTGCAGCCTCTTCTGCCACTTGGCAAAGTTCTTCAGGGTCTGCTTCAGTGTGGGCAGGATGGCACGTGCTGCCACAGGCATGGGGCTCAGAAGCAGTCTGGGGGTAGGTAGAGAAACTGTCACCTTGAGTGTCTCCAGGAGTGGAGCATGCTGGGAGTAGGGCCTGCATGGCCCTCACTGGGACCCAGTGAGGCCACAGCCACCTCTGCTTCTGTGCTGCCACCCCTCCACCACTCCCTCCCTCTGGCCCAGGTGATGGGATTGTCCTGCTGTTCTCACACCTGTGGGACTTACCATTTCTTGGAGAGGCTCTTGGTGGAGACCTTGGGGAACTGAATGGCTTTTTGGTCCCTGGATGAAGGAAGAGTCAGCAATGAGCCCCAAACAGGCCCCAGGATGGGGCAGGGGTGACTGGACCACTCACCTGAAAAGCTAGATCCAGCCTCCTTTGGGGCTGCCTGGGGCCTCTGGCTCTTTTCCCTTGGGCTGCAGCTTTGGGTCCCCCGGTATTATTGTTACCCGCACTTGACGTACTGCAGCTGGAAGATGGGGACATCAGCATGGTGGGGCCCGCAGCAGCGCCAGCTGGCACAGCCACCCCCGCCACCCAGTGCCTCACCTCTTGGGTCTGCTGGATGTTGACATTCCATAGCTGGCAGATGAGAACTTCACACTGCTAAAGTGGTGGGCTTTCATAGGTGTGGATGAAGCGTCACTGGAGGGTGTGCTCCCATCACCTCCCAAGCCCAAGAGTTGGGCTGTGTGGCAAGTACCCCCAGCCTGCTCTGAACACAGTGGCCAATACCATCAGGGCTGCTGCAGCTTCCCCACTCAGCAGCCTCATGGCTGAGGCACAGAGGACATAGTCCAGGGCAAGGAGCAGTGCCAGGGAGGGCCCAATTCAAAACAGAGAGGCCTCAAAGAAGGCCAGCAGAAGCCAGAGCACTATCCAGTAGCTACCCAGGAGGTGCAGGCTGAACCTGGGGTATGGCTGGTAGCCAATCTCTACCCATGGGGCTTACCAGGTGCCTGCTGGCCAGCGCAGGCTCTTGAGATGGTAGAGACAGAAACTTGCTGAGGAAGTCGTCCGAGGAATGCAGAGTCATCCAACATCTGGCCTGCAAACTGATGCACAGAATCAGGGGGGCTTGAGATGGTGATGGCACCTCAGGCCTCAGGAGAGCAGCACCCCACCCCCCCAGGCCACCCTGGACTGCACCCTGGGCGGGAGCATCCAGAATCCTCTGAAGAAGCCAGGCTCGTTCTGCCCAGTCATTGCAGTTGACGGCAGACGACCACCAGAAGAGCGCACAGACCAAGCTGGCAATCTCGTAGCCTAAGATGGGCTGCAGCTCTGGGTTCCCCTGGTACTAAAATTTCAAACCTTGACAGCACATTGATGATTTAGAAACCCAGCTCGTTGGCCGGGAGTGGTGGCTCAAACCTGTAATCCCAGCATTTTGGGAGGCCGAGACGGGCAGATCACGAGGTCAGAAGATCGAGACCATCCTGGCTAACATGGTGAAACCCCGTCTCTACCAAAAATACAAAAAACTAGCGAGGTGAGGTGGCGGCACCTATAGTCCCAGCTACTCAGGAGGCTGAGGCAGGAGAATGGCGGGAGCCCAGGAGGCGGAGCTTGCAGTGAGCTGAGATCTGGCCACTGCACTCTAGCTCAGGCGACAGAGCGAGACTCCGTCTCAAAAAAAAAAAAAAAAAAGAAAAAAGAAACCCAGCTTGCACACAACTGAGAGGAGCAGAGCTGCCTCTGCCCATGAGGGAGGAGGGAGCTGGGGACAGGTCAGGGCCCAGCCCATGCACCTCTGGGACAGGGACATCTCAGCTGCTACTGACCCAGGTCTGGGAGAATGAGTCCATCCTCACCCGTGATGCAGTCGAGGAGCTGCTGCTTTTCATTCTCATCCTGGGTGGTGCCCAAGGCAAGTGTGAAGTGTGTGGGCTGCACTTCACTGAGTTGCCAGAGAGAAGCGCCTCTGCCGTCAGCATCAAGGTGAAGGGAGGGGAGTGGTCTTCACCCTACAGGCCTCTAACAGTGCCAACAAGGCGATGGGGGTGTGGCCCTGCCTCCCACAACACTGGCTCCATCTGAGTGGGGCCTGGAACTGGCACTTGGTTGCCAACAGGCTGAGGGAGAGCGAATCCTTTGAGGACGGGGACCCTGATGGCTGTGGGTGGGGCAGGCCCCATAGTTTATACCAGAAATAACAGTTGCAGTTACTCCAGGGCTGCCTCCAGGTACTCATTTGTCTTCTGGACACCATCCTGCCCCATCTTGTCTAGGTCGTTGTCTGGATAAGAGCCGTTGGGGTTCATGGGGCCAAAGCCCAGTCACAACAGGAAGGAGCAGCTGTAGGGCGAGCTCCACACTGGTCCAAGATGGACTTGATCATGTGCTTGGCCTGCATAATATGCTGAGCAAGGCCTAGGGCCTGTGAGGGAGGTACAGGCAGGTCAGTGACAGACTGGCCTGTGCTGCCACCCAGGCAGGCCGGTGGGGGCCCCAAGACCAATGCACAGCCAGACCGCTGAGTGCTAGGAGGAGCAGCTTCTGCCAGGGGACTTTAAAGACTAAAGGATGATCTTCTGAGTGTTAAGTTTTCCAAACAACACTGCCTTTGTTATCAGGAAAAATCAGGCTTTACTGAAATGGGGGAAGGAGACATAGCCTCAACTCTAAGCCCAACCTTGACCTTTCCCACCAGAACACAGCACTCCGCGGGGTCTGTTCAGTCCCATGGCTCCACGGTCCCTGAGGATGTGTGCTGGTGACCACTCACCAGGTTGTGGCCTCTGGCACACACATCAGAGTGTACTTACAGTCCTGGCCCTCCAGGCTGTAGATGTGGCTCTTCACCTCGAAGGACGTATCAGTGACCTCTGGCAGCCACAGTGACAGGAAACTGCTGGTGAATGTGGGAGCCGTGAGGAGTCAGTGCTGGTGGTGGAGAGGTGACAAGCTCTGGCTCCAGGAACAGCTGCTCACCTGGAAGGCAGGAGACGAACCTGGTGCCCACTTCCAGGGGCACAGAGTACCTGGCTGCTGCCTGCAAAATTCTGGGTTGCCCTTGAGGTGTCTGGAGAACCATGACTCAGGGGTGTCCTCCTGAGGCCGTGGCTCGTAGTCTCCCATGCAGTAGGCGGCTGACATGGGGAGGGCGGGTGGGGTAGCTGGTGGCTCACAGAGCCTCCAGCAGTGTTTGCAGGTGGCAAACACCAGGAGGAGTGACAGAAGCCAATGCCCAACCCAGTCAGGATGAAACAGCAGTGGCCTGGCTCACCACCTGAGGCAGCTGCCACAAGTCATCAGGGAGAAAGTGGGGCTGCAGCTTGGACTGTGCAGCTCCCCTCTATGGGCACACCTGCAGTTCCTTGCTAGTTACAGAGCAGGCAGGGGTCCAGCCAGTCTCACACTTCACGGTGCAGAAACGTCCCAGGAGTCTCCACAGCACCCTTTGCTGGGGCCCACTTTGAGCACATGGTTCCCTTCTGCAGACCTGCCACCCACCAGCTAAGGTCCTGGTCTGGCTGGGTCAGGGTCTGCCAGAGTGGCCCAGGCTGAGGACTTAACTGGATTATCTCAGCCACGTTGGGCTGGGCAAAGACTTTGAACACTCAGAGCATCATGAGTACATGTTTGGGGGTGACCAAGTCTGTGCAGAGCTGGAGGTTGGGGAAGACCAGAAAGGGCTTTGTGTACATAAGCACATTTTCCTGGACAAAGGGTGCCCTGGGGACTGAGGTGGCAATTTGGGATCAGCCGTCTCACTGGAGGCAGGGATGCACCACTCCATGCCCCTAAGACCGCTGCTAGTCTCTGGGCTTCCAGACTCCCTGGCCAAGGTGATAAGAGGTCATACATGATAGCTCAGAGGGCTGTGAGTGGGCATAGAGGGCAAGCCAGAGGCAGGTGACACCCAGGCCCTCTGAGGACACTGCATTCTAGCAAGGCTGAGGCGCTTTTCGAAGAGAACTGAGGCAGCCATGGTGGAGGCTGGCTCAGAGGCTGTGGGGGCCAAGGACCATCCCCCAGAGGATCCAAAGGGGAGGGGCTTGGGCAAGAAGTAAAGAGGTCAGTGGGCACGCCAGGTGCCACGTTAGCCTGGAGGTCTGCCATGAGGATCAAGCAGGGGATGAGGGGAAGACGGCCACTTCTCTGCTCTGTGCTGGTGAGGGTCGGGATAGTTTGGGTGTTGCTGAACCTTCATCTGGACCAGAAGCGGGAGAGGACAGGGCGGATGGGTCATCGGTGTACTGCTTCCATGAGAAAGCAGTTTTAGGGCCTGGTAAAGTTGAGTCTAGGAAGGGCTGGTCTGTGTTCCACTAGGGAAGGCCTGGGAGAAGACCACAGGAGACCATGGGGGCCAGGGCCAGGCTGACCCCAGGATAGGCCGCTGGCTTGGTTTCCTGACCCACAGGAGCAACATCCATCCCCAGGAGCCAGTGGCATGACTGTGAGGAGAGGGGCTGAGGCTTATTTTTCCAAGCCACACCGGGAGTCAATGGAAGTGTCACTGCCGGGAGCCTGCTTGTCAGGGAGCATACTGCCATGGCTGCAGGTATGTCAGCCACATCTCTGGGGCATGAGCTGAGGGCCCAGTGGCTGGGGGCCAAATCCTCTGGTGTCCTGAAGTCCATGTCCCAGCTAGCATCTGGGTGGGGTTGGCTCTTCCTACATCCCCCAGAGGGTGCAGGAGAGATGTGCATAGCTCTGTGAGGTTTGGTTCTGTTGCTGGCCCTTTAGAAGCCAGGGCCATGGGTGGGCTTTTCCCAGACCAAGGGGCTCAGTGCTCCCTGGACAGGTAAGGGTAGAAACCTGCCTGTCACCAGAAACGTGGGACAGGGCAGGGCTTTCCTGTACCTGAGGGTTTGCTTTGGAAACTAAAACAAGCATGTGGCCCTCCAACAGCCCCCTCTTCTCCACCTCCTCTATGCTTCTTGTTCTCATTTGCCACAGGGGTTCTCTCTCATTAGAATACGCAGAGAACACAGACACATATGTGACGGGGCAACACCCACAGTTCTGAACAATGTGTCCAGGGGCCAGTGGCAAAGCAATGTTGCACGAAAATGTCAAGTTTCTGCTGGACAAACCTCGGGACAGGGGCCTTGCAGGAATAGGGTGACCTGCTGCTTGCCTGATAAGGAGGCCCTGCTCACAGATGAGCCCAGGGCTCCCATTAACGAGGGTCAGCTCTGCCAGGGGAGAGCACAGGGGATCTCCAGGAGGTCCGAATTGGCTTCAGCCCCAATTTCTCAGAGGAAGAAACCAAGGTTCAGAGAGGCCAGTGAACATCCCAAGGAGACACAGCACACAGGTGCTGAGCCAGTGCAGTTCCCACGTGCTCCTCATCTCAGTTCTACACAAACAGCCCACTATGGTGGGCCTGGAGTCTGCCACGCCAGCTCTTCTGATAGGGGTAGGAAGTAAAGATGGCAGCATGATGGGGCTTCTGGCCAGTCCAGAGAGAGAGGCTCTGGGAGCCCACTGGTCGGGGTGATAAGGCACATGCCTAGCCCTCCAGAGGCCTCAAGTGCCCGGTGAGTAGGAGGGGACTTACCCTGTTCCCTATGCCCTGGGGTGAGATCCTTGTGGGCAATGGATGAGGAGGGGAGAGCAGGGGAGACAGCAGTGGTGGGAAGCCACAAGGGCCACCCACCCTTTGAACTCCTCCAGGGACCTGGTGGCGTGGGAGTGGGTGAAGTCTGCTCTGGCTTCAGGCTGTTTCCGAAAGCATGCAGGTGCTTCAGCAGCGGGCACACCAGCAGTGCTCCTCAGTGGGCCTGAACCACTGCTAGGTGGAGGAGGAAGGCTCAGGGTTGGGAAGGCTGCTGGCCCACAGCATTCAGCCTCCAGATATGACCACATCCCACCCCGGGCTGGTGGCTTTGCTCCCCCATGGGAGGCACGAGCCAGGCCAAGAGTGGGACCACCCTCTGGGTACCACTGTGCCTGGCCCTCAGTGGACGTGCCTTGCACTGCTTGGTCTGAACAACCAGCTTGTTACAGGGAAGTACTTGGCCCAACACCCACACAGCCCACCCTGCGGAGGGCTCACTAAGACACATATATCTGCAGGGGACCTCCTAGCCCTGCTTCTACACCACTGTGCACACGCAGTGGGTGACACAGGCCACAGCTCCCCAGGCTGTGCCCTTGGGCACTGCTTGATCCTCAGAGTAGGAGAAGGCCAGCATAATCCCCAATCTCTGGATCCAGGGTCTCCCACCGGCCTCCCAAGTGAGTACAGAAAGCACGAGGAACCCAGGCACGGTGCCTCAGACGTGTAATTCCAGCACTTTGAGAGGCTAAGGCAGGAAGATCACCAAGGCCCACAGTTTGAAATTAGCCTGGGTGATAGAGGGGTACCTTGTCTCTGCAACAAATTGTTAAAAGTGAGCTGGGTATGGTGGTGCACACCTGTAGTCCTAGTGACTCAGGAGGCTAGGGTGAGAGGATCAGTTGAACTCAGGAGTTGACAACTGCAGTGAGCCAGGATCGTGCCACTGCACTCCAGCCTGGGCGACATAGTAAGACCCTGTTCAAAAATAACCCCGTGGCTTCACACATCTCCTGAATTGTTTCCACCTCCTACTCTTCCTGGACACAGCCAGACAAAGGCTCAGTCCAGTAGAAGCCCTGGGCATCACTCTGTTGCCGATGGATTTGTGGTCAGGAAAACCCTCAGAGGAGCACAGTCAAGCATGTAGGCCAAACTTCTGATTTGCAACCTATAAGCAGCGTCCTGGAGACCTAGCCTGAGAGGAAAGCCTTTTTGCTGGGCATGGACTTCTGGTTGCTCAGTATTGTTAGGGCAGGTGGGAGCATCCAGTGGATGAGAGAAGGGGAATGGGGCACTGAGGGCAGGACGCCGAGTCTGAGTGGACGTGCTCACCTCTCCACGTTGGTTCCCCAGCCCTTTGGGCCTCAGCACATCTGTGCTGCTGAGGCTGGTGCAGGGCGCGGCCTCTGAGTGTGTCCTGGGATGGTGCAGACCCCACAAGGGACACTGCCCACATCACCATACACTCAAGTCTCCCTGTCAGGAAAATGTCCCCACGGGTCCAGGTGGCGCCCCACAGATCAGTGGCTGAGTCTGAGGATGGAGCTATGGGGTGGGAGGCATTTTCTTTTTTGAGACGAGGTCTCACTGTCACCCAGGCTGGAGTGCAGTGGTGTGATCTTGGCTCATCATAGCCTCTGCCTCCTGGTCTGAAGGGATCCTTGCACTTCAGCCTCTGGAGTAGCTGCGAACACAGGCACACATCACCACACCTGTATAATTTTTGTATTTTTTTTTTTTTTTGTAGAGACAGGTCTTGCCGTTTTCGCCCAGACTGGCCTCAAACTCCTTAGCTCAAGCAATCTGCCTGCTTCAGCCTCCCAAAGCACTGGAATTACAGGCATGAGCCACCGTGCCAGACTGTTTACTTCTAGTTATCTGTATCTTCAAGTCTTCGGGCAATAATTTACATTGTTTTGGAAGGAAGAGCTGGGCACGGTGGTTCACGCCGGTAATCCCAGCATTTTGGGAGGCTGAGACAGGCAGATCACTTGAGGTCAGGAGTTTGAGACCAGCCTGGCCAAAAAGTTGAAAACCTGTGTCTACTAAAAATACAAAAATTAGCCTGGTGTGGTGGCATGGGCCTGTACTCTCAGATACTCAAGAGGCTGAAACGGAAGAGTTGCTTGAATCCAGGAGGTGGAGGTTGCAATAAGCCAAGATGTGTCACTGCACTCCAGCCTGGGTGACAGGGAGACCTCCTCTCAAAAAAGGAAAAAGAATAATAAAAAGGAGAAAAATATGAAATATAATAGCTGTACCTATACCGCCTGACTACAAGGGCACCAGCTGGGTAGGAAGTTAGACCAGGGTCCTTCTCCTCCAGTTTCAGCCCTGGCCCACCCTCTGATCCTGGACTGGGATCCTGAGTCTAGACATTCTCCCTACAGCTCAGGGGAGGGGACAACCTCCACATGGGAACTAGAAACTTACCTTTCCTTGTTGGTGCACTTGCCTTACCTCACCTGGTCCTTCCAAAGGGTGTGGAGGGCTCACTGCCCCTGAGCCTGCCTCTGCCTCTGGCAGTCACATGGAGCCCTCTCAAGCTATTTTCTCACAGGTTTGCAGAGCCAAACCTCTCCCTCAGCTCTGCATCCCTCCTGGGCCATGTTCCCCATGGAGTCCCTGGCCACAGTCACACCTGCTTGCTGCGTAAGGATGTGTCCCCAAAGCCCCACCAGTTCCCACTGGGCTGAGCCTCACAGCACCTCAGCTCACCCGCCTGGGTCTTGCTGGTTACCCTTCCTGTCATGGAGTTTACCAGAAGCTTCCTAGACACTGTTCTCTCTCCTTGGTCCAAGCCCTCAGGTCCTTCCCTTTTCAGTGGCTCCTGCATAATAAGAGTGTCCCTATGTGGTGTGACCACCATGCCAGCCCTCCAGCACTTGGGGGCCAACACGTTTTCTCATCTTGTGCTCAAATACCCCATTCGCTAGTGTGCTGCTTCTCAGGTGAATGGGACGGACACGGGGCTGTGAGCACAGCTCATCTCCAGCTCTCTGAGATTGGTTAATTCTGCCATCCCTGAAGTCCCCTACAGGTCTGAACTGCGCTTCACTGACCTCAGATCCGTCAATGAGCTTGTCATTTCTGCCTATGCAGTCCCAATCTCTATGAGGTCACCACGTACTCTCATTTGCCCCTGGAGGTGTGTGTGAATGAACAGGGCTCCCCAGGTGAAGGCTGGCAGGCCCTAGCCAGGCTCTCAAGTACTGACAGCCTCTGTGGGCTATAGGGTCAAGCCCCAGGTTCTTCCCACCCCACTGCCTCACATGCAGGCTGTGGGTCACAGCACCTCCAGGCTGGGTGACAGATACTTCTGAAGAAGGCACAAACCACACTACCCAGAAGTCCCAGGCCTCTGCATCTTCCGAAGTGCCAAACCCTGCAGAGCGGGGGTGAACCTGACCACTGCAGATGTGTGATGACTCCAACTCTTCAAACCAAGGCCAAGCACAGGGCCACCAACGCCAGAGAGCTTGTGATACCTGCAGTGGCCAGCCAGGGCCACATGCCTCTTCCTGGCTCACAGCCACACCCCCACCCAAACCAGGCTAGTCTGCAAAGCCAGGGGCCAGGCCCAGCTGGAGGCTGCCTCCCCACAACATAGGGGCTTCATTCTTTCTGGAACTAGCCTCTGAGTCACCTGCAGCCTGCCCCTTGCTTTGGCAGGCACAGACGTGCATTCTGGGCAGGAGGAAAGGAAGGAAGGAGCGCAGCCAATGCCTGGTAGATGTGGAGAGCCTGGAGGCTGGCTTGGGTAGGGCTGTGCAGGGCGCTGGAGACAGTAGTGCAGAATCTCCAGCTAAGACAACGAAGAGAAGCTGGAAGACACAGAAGAGCAGACAACAAGAGGATGGGGTAGGGAGGGGGAGAGATGGGACCATACATGGGAAGCGGAAATTGAGAGAGCGATGAGAACAAGCCCATAAGTGAGGAAGAAAAACAAAAGCATAGTCACAATCCAAATAATCGCAGTCGCAGCAGCCACAGGTCAGGGCAGCATCCCGTCTCCCCCTCCACAAGCAGGCCAAGGCTGTGGCTGCACTCAGACTTGGAGGCCTGGGTGGATAGACCTAGGTCACCTGGGTGGCCACTGTCACTGGGGCCTAAAAGCCTCTCCAGCTCATTGGAAGGGCCTGACTTACTACCCTTCCAGATAGGACCCAGTCTCCCCAGCGACTCTGAGGCCACACTGTGTAGCACGTGCACACCACAGTGCTCCAAGAGCCCAGGGCTCACACTGGGACATGCTGACAGCCACAAAGATCTCAGATCCTGAGGCTCAGGAAAGAAACCAGTGGAGTGTGTTCCAGGAGGAACACTGCCCAGAAAAGACATGGGTAAATTGACTGGACTTCCCTGGGTTGTCTTGAGAAACTTACCAAATTGGTATAAGACATGATGAGCTGGGCGCGGTGGCTCAAGCCTGTAATCCCAGCACTTTGGGAGGCCGAGACGGGTGGATCAAGAGGTCAGGAGATCGAGACCATCCTGGCTAACACGGTGAAACGCCATCTCTACTAAAAAAAATACAAAAAACTAGCCGGGTGAGGTGGTGGGCATCTGTAGTCCCAGCTACTCGGGAGGCTGAGGCAGGAGAATGGCGTGAACCCAGGAGCTGGAGCTTGCAGTGAGCTGAGATCTGGCCACTGCAGTCCAGCTCGGACGACAGAGCAAGACTCCGTCTCAAAAAAAAAAAAAAAAGACATGATGAAATGCTATGTGTCTGAAACACAATCAGTATTCCCACCATGGGTGGCTCTCTTAAAAACTGAGGAGGAAGACAGGTCCCCAAGGGTAGCACAGAGAGGAGCACAGGCCCAGGCCACCAGCCCTTGCCCTCCACCCCCACAGTCTGGAGGTCAGCTGAGGAGGTGTGCATATCAGCTCTGACTCCTGGAGGCAGCCTCTCCTACTGTACCAGGAACTCCCACCCTCCAGATAGGATGGGCTTCCAAAAGCAGGAGCCCCCAAGGATATGGCCACAGTCATACACACCAGCCAGGTTCCTGCTGCCTCCACACCACACAGCGCCATGGTCTGTAAAATCATGACTTCAGCACAGCCAGAGCTAGCCTGGCACACATCCTGCCCAGAGAGCACCATGCCTCCTGCCAAAGCAGCATGCCTACTGTGCTCCAGGTCAGGAGAAATCAGAATACACCTGCTAGACACCAAGACAGCAGAGAGTGAAGAAGCGGGGCAGGGAGGTGCTGCTCTCCATAACCTTCTTGTGTCAGATCTGGGGCTCAGGGAAGAATCAGACACAGTTCCTCAGCGTGGTCTCTGCCCTTGCCTGCAGGAACACAATGGCCTGCAGCACCATGGCCATCCTTACTGCCCACAGGGCCATTGGGCAGCAAGCACACATTCTGGACTCAACCTGGTGAGGAAGATACCCCCGGAGCCTCACTTCTTGCATCTGAAAATAAGTACTAGGAGGGACAGGCAGGAATTTCTGCATGGCAAGTACAGCACAGGCCCAGGCAAGTGGCAAGGGGCTTTGGAGGACACGGACCTCCATACCTGCCTTTTGCCAGCTCCGACCCAATTTTCTCACATTTTGTGTTTTACCTCAACTGGAAGAAGCAAAGATTGGAACATCTCTGGGTACTTGGTTTTGCCACTGCAAGTCATTCTGAGCAGGGCCCACCCACCCCAAGGTCTGGCCAAGAGTAAGTGAATGTAGAGAATGGAAAGGCGTCTCCTGCTTTCTACAGGGACAGCCACCTGCTCTTCCCCCTGACCCATGAGGACACGGAATCTTCACAGGTGACAGCCTAGAAGAGCCTTTCTGGCTGGCCCTTGAATGTAGGTGTGTTTCCACTTGCTCAGAAGGCAGAAGGAGCAACAGGAACACAATGCAGTGCAGCAGTTTCTGCTCCTGCTGAGCCATGAGCACATGCTGGAGCACTGAGAGCATCCCAGAGCCCACAGGATGACACCCTGGGAATAAGCAGGCCCCCAAGCGCTGGCCAGGCACATGAAGCAAGTCTGTGCTGGAAGCAGGAAGGGTGCTTTGTGACTCAGGAGGCCCAAGATGGGGTCCTCAGCTTTTCCCCCTTTTCCTCTCATGTGATGTTGAGGGTGAGGATTTGGGAGACCCTGCACTCTGAGACAGCCTCCACACAGCAAAGCCTGAGGCCAGGGAATGGGCTGCAGAGACTGTGGAAGGAGACCCACAGCTCTTCCCCAGAACCAGAGGAAGAGTGATAGCATGCTCCTCTGAAATTTAACTACTATCATCCACAGAGCCTTCATTCTGGAGGAAGCCCTCAAGAATTTTGTCAGTGACAAAGCCAAAGTTTCCCAAGCACAGTGATGCAGACACTGGGCACCAGACCACGTGGCTGATGCCACCTCAATCAGGGTCCCAGATGTGCGTGAGTCAAGCCACTCCATGGTGGGTGACAGACTGGAGATCTACAATCCCCAGCTGCTTTGTCACTCTGACTAGTCCAGGGGGGTGCTAGCTCTGGGGACTGCAACAGCAGGAGCAACCCAGGGCTCCACCACCTCCATGCATCTGCCAGCAGTGTGCAGCCCAAAGAGGGACTGGGGAGTGGCGAGGCGGAGGGAGAGGGGGCGGGCCAGGCCTCGTGCAAGAGGGCACCAGCCCCCACCCACCATGAGAAGGGCTCTTGCTCATGCTCTGGGGGAGGCGGGGGGAGTGGGGTGGACAGGCAAAGGACGCTCAAGGTCACCATAGCGAGCAGGGGTCTGCCCGCAGGCAACTATGAGAAAACACAAAGGAACTGTTGATGGTCAGGAGACAGCAGAGAACCTGGCTCCCAGAGACATCACAGCTACCCGACTCCGAGAGCAAGAGCACCACAACCTCATCTGTTTCCCTGCCAGGGAGGGGTTTCCGGAGAGGCCAGACCTCCATGCTTCAAGTATCCACACACCAAGGTGCAACGCTCCTGCCCCCCCAACCAGTAACTAGAGAACTATGGCCACCTGTTGTTTGACTTCTGAGTGAGGGGTGGGTGATGGGTTTCTATTCTCGCCACCAGCCTGTGCAAACTTCACTCAGAGGCAGGATAAGAAGCAGTAGGGTGAGCAGAGTCAGAAGCACGAGATAGGATGAAAAATTGTGGAAACATACCCTGGCAGGAGGGGACTGCAGTTTTTGGCACATCTCCAAGGAATACTGGTGAAGCCATATTTCAACAAAAAACCGCAAAAAGCTTTAGCTAGTCAAATTATTCCAACAATGGTGCCAAGACCATTCAGTGGAGAAAGGACAGTACTGCAAACAAGAGAGCTGGGAACACAGAACAGCCATATGCAGAACAATGAAGCTGGGCCCTTCCTTCATACCATCACCAAAAACTAAGTAAGTGACTCAAGGATAAGAACTAAAACCATAAACTCTCAGAAGAAAACATGGGAGAAAGCGTCATAACACTGGATTAGGCAATGATTAATTAGATATGCCTAAAGCAAAGGCAATGAAGGGAAAAAATAGACTAGACTTCATCAAAATCAACACTCTTGAGCATCAAAAGATATTACTGATGAAGTAAAAAGGCAGCCAGCAGGTGCGGTGGCCCGTGCCTGTCATCCCAGCACTTTGGGAGACAGAGGCAAGTGGGTCACTTGAGGTCAGGAGTTCAAGACAGGTTTGACCAACATAATGAAAACCTGTCTCTACAAAACACAAAAATTAGCTGGGTGTGGTGGGACACACCTATAGTCCCACCTATTTCGGGGCCTGACGTGGGAAGGTCACTTGTTCCCAGGAGTATGAGGCTAAAGTGAGCTGAGATTGCACCACTGCACTCCAGCCTGGGCAACAGAATGAGACCCTATCTCAAAGAAAAAGTAACTGAAGTGTCCACTGAGAGATGAGTGGATAAACACAACGTGTTACATCCACATAATGAAACACTACTCAGCCGTAAAAAGGAAGGACATTCTGATACATGCTGTAACATGGATTAAACTTGAGCCCATCATGCTAAGTGAAACACGCTAGTCACACACAAATAAGTACTGTGTGCTGCCGATAAATATTCTAAATAAAGGAGTCAAATATATAGTGGAATAGTGGTTGCCAGGGCTGGGTGGTGAATTGTTTAATGGTTCAGTTTCTTTTTTTTCACTAAAGAGATAGGGATCTATGTTGGCCAGGCTTGTTTCAAACTCCTGGCTTTGAGCAAGCCTTCCCTGCTTGGCCTCCAAAGTGCTGGGATTACAGATGTGAGGCCCCCATGGCCTGGCCGATTCAGTTTCAGTTTTGCAAGGTGAAAAGCATTCTGGAGATGGGATGCACAACAACGTGAATGTACTTTACTGACTGTACACTTGGAAATAGTTAAGACAGTACATTTTATGTCTATTTTATAATTTTTTTTCTTGATTAACAAAAACAAAAAGGGCCAGGTGTGGTGGCTCACACCTGTAATCAGCACTTGAGAGTCTCAGGAAGGTGGATTGCCTGAGGTCAAGAGTTTGAGATCAGCCTGGACCAACATGGTGAAATCACATCTACTTAAAATGCAAAAATTAGCCAGGCATGGTGGCAGGCACCTACAATCTCAGCTACTCGGGAGGCTGAGGCAGGAGACTCACTTGAACCTGGTAGGTGGAGGTTGCAGTGAGCTGAGATCTCACCATTGCACTCCAGCCTGGGTGACAGAAAGAAATTCCATCTCCAAAAAAATTTGAAAAAAAAAGGCATTAATACTTTGGTACAGAAAACAGCAGAACCTTCCAGTTCTGCTCTGTAAGCCTGTGTCATGGTCTCCTGCCCACTTCATGGCCAGCACAGACCACAGTCCACACACACCTGAGAGCCATTTGGGCACCATGGTCCCCTCTGAACAGGGGTCATGGTTCCTACCATTCCACCCCTCGAGGAAGCTGTGAAATGGCATGGAGGCTTCAAAAAGGGCAGCATCCCACATACTAAGAGTTATGTACAAGGTGGTAGAAAGAATCCTATCTTATCTACATACCAGCCTGTCAGCAGTGAGGCTGTGGCTTCCAGGTCAGCCCTAGGATCCAGTGTCAGAAGCAGCACCTGCTGAATCTCTCTGAGGTGTGCCTGGAAGACACAGCCAGGACCTGGGAGATGGCCAGCACTCAGGAAGTGAGCCAGCCCATACCATCCTGAGAGGCTGGAGCCCCTCTGGGCAGACAAGGGACTCTGTCACCTACTACTTGGATGCCTTGAATTAATGGAAGGCCTGTGGATGCTGCACAGATCCCTACCCATTCGATGTCATAGAAATGTTACTGGGGAAGAGCTTAGTATCCACATGATGGTAATCACAGGAAACATCTCCAACAACAAGGGAGATGGAAACGAAAAGACAAT
The DNA here is from genome assembly GCF_009764315.1 of Trachypithecus francoisi. Lineage (NCBI taxonomy): Eukaryota > Metazoa > Chordata > Mammalia > Primates > Cercopithecidae > Trachypithecus > Trachypithecus francoisi. The sequence goes on along the minus strand of NW_022680619.1, from coordinate 5,207 downwards.
TATATCACCACGGGCAAGATGAAACTACTCTCATGGAAGGGGATCCTGGGATGAAAAACATCATCAATGACCTATAAGTTAGAAGGATGTGCAGATTTATTTTCATGTTTTCTGAATGTCATAGCTGGAAAATACCAACAATTTAGAATCAGCCCCTTCCTGAGGGGCCATCTCTGGGATTCTGCCCCACATAGTGGAAGGTGGCTGAATAGTTTTTTTTGTTTGTTTGTTTTTTCATTTTGTCTTTCTTTTTGAGATAGAATCTAGCTACCCAGGTGACTAGGTAGATAGAATCGTCACCCAGGCTGGAGTGCAATGGCACAATCTCAGCTCACTGCAGTCTCTGACTCCTAGGTTCAAGCAATTCTCCTGCCTCAGCCTCCCAAGTAGATGGGACTACAGGCACCTGCCACCATGCCCAGCTAAATTTTGTATTTTTAGTAGAGATGGGGTTTTACCATGTTGACCAGTCTGGTCTGGAACTCCTGACCTCAGGTGATCTGCCCACCTCAGCCTCCCAATGTGCTGGGATTACAGGCATAAGCCATTGCCCCCAGCTGGCTCAACAGTTTCTTTTGAAACAGAAGCTGAGACCAGCTCAGCTCTCACCTGGAGCAGAATTTCTGACCTCCAGATTTCATGGGAGGTGGGGTCTGCATTCACAGACATCTGGTGACAGATTGTCACTTAAGGAGGCTAGTGTGCTGGAGCCTGTCGGAAGCAAAGGGAACGACTGGTGTCCTGAGGTAGACACAGAAACAGGCCAAAGTTACAGGTTCCCACTGGCCTAACCGGATTGGGGCAATCTGGACATCAAAAATAATGACAGTAGGGACAGATTACAACTTGTTGAACAGCACAATGCCCCTCCCCGCTAGCCCCCAATCCACACTGATCTACCTGAATAAATAAATAGCAAACAGAGAAGTCTTCCTTACCACAGAGTGACCACTAACCCAGTAATTAATGAAGGAGGGATGAAGTTAGAGAGCCAGCATTTGGCAACCGCCCTATTAATAGCTGATTTGGTCAAGAATCAACAGTGAGGCTGGGCATGGGAGCTCACACCTATAATCCCAGCATTTTGGGAGACCGAGGCAGGATTTCTTGAGATCAGGCATTTGAGATGAGGCTGGGCAACAAAGTGTGAGACACTGTCTCAACAAAAACATTAAAACATAAAATTGCTGGGCATCATGGCATCTGCTTGTAGTCCTAGCTACCTAGAAGGCTGAGCAGGGAGAACGGCCTGGTCCCAGGAGTTGAGGCTACAGTGACATATGATCCTATCAACTCCACTCAAGCCTGGGGTGACAGAGTGAGACCCTGTTTCTGGGGGGAAAAAAAGGAATTTCCAACCTGGGCAACGTGGCAAAACCCTGTCTCTACAAAAGATACAAAAATTAGCCAGGTGTGGTGATACCTGCCTGTAGTCTCAGATACTTGCGGGGCTGAGGTGGGAGGATCACTTGAGCCCAGGAGGTTGAGGGTTGTGTGGGTCGAGATCGCACCTCCTCACTCCATCCTGGGGTGAGAGAACAAAACCCTGTCTCAAAATAAAATTAATTTGAATAAATGAGAGAATCAACAGTGGATATTAATACTAGTGATAATTACAAATGCTCCATACATATTCCCAGTAAATCCTTATTATCATTTTGTTGTTGCTGTTGTTGTTGTTTGAGACAGAGTCTCATTCTGTTGCCCATGCTGGAGTGCAATGATGCAATCACAGCTCACTGCAACTTCAACTTCCCAGACTTAGGCCTCCCAAGTAGCTGGGACCACAGGTGCACACCACCATGCCTGGTTAATGTGTTTATTTTATTCCTTGGTCTCTCAAAGTGCTAGGAGAGGTCTTGGTTTTATACAGTACCTTTAACTGAAACCAACTTGAAAGCAGCCATGCTAGGGGAATCACCCTGAGCCCAGGGAAATCCATCCCATTAAAGCAAAGCTCTGGTCCAAGTGTGGTTGCAGATCATTCTCTTCACAAAAAAAGAGTAAAATAAATTACAAATCAAGGAAACTCTGAACAAGTGGTCTTCATCCAAATGAGACTCTTGTGGTCATAAGGAAAGTCTCAAGCACTCAGACTATGGCAGGAACCCAGTCATGGAATTGGCAGTTAAACCCAAGAGCAAGAGGCTTGACCACTATTGGCATAACACCCAGGTAGGTAGGAAACAATGTAAGAGCTTCCAAAATCAAAATCAGAATCCCAATTCCAGGACTTGGTGACTGCAATACTTCCTGTCACCATCTGGGGCAGCTCAGATGTATGGTCCAGCATGAACACACCTGGAGGATGAGTCGGTGAGCCCCTGCTACTGCTGGCAGTGTCAGGGCAGACCAGGTTTGCTATCCATGCCAGGTATGGACCAGCCATGCCTATCTTTCCCTAAATAGACACGTGGCATGTGTCCTTTCAAAACATTCCATTGGCAGTATGCTCCTTGCATGTCTTCATTCCTGGGACATATCCTAAAGGATCCCCTGCACACTGCCAGGGGCTTCTGGAGCATGACCTGTCTTTAGTGGTTCTGAGCCTCAGGACTCGGGTCTGATGCAGGGCCTCTAGATGAAGCAGCTTTGATGGAAATGTGTAGACACAAATATTAAGGAACACGAGTACAGCAGGTGCTGCAGTTACAGGGCTCGCCCATTCCTAATCATTGTGCTTTGTGTCTCCTCAGAGAGAAAAAGACAGCACTGCTCTCAGGGGAGGGCCGGCCCTGGAAGAATGCAGCAGCCATAAAGGATCCAGCCAGAGGATGCCGTATCAGCCCAGCGCTCCCAGGCTGCCCAAAGAGGGGGCAGGTGTGGGAAGAACCCTACATGAGGCAGCTCCTAGGATGGGGCAGAGACTTGTCACATCACTGACCCCAACAAAGGCTATGTGTTATCTCCTTTGGTTGATAATAAACCTTTCTGAGATGCAGAGGGTCCGGGTCAGACGTTCTTTACTGTTTTTTGATAATATTAAGGCACAGATTTAGAATGAGGTTTTTGTGCCATTCCTGGTTTTGCCAGAGCTGAACTAACCAGGTCCCTTCACCAAGGGTCAACTTCCTGGACCTGATATGGGTTCTGAGAAAAGGCATCTGGATTGCCAGGTCTTTTTTAAAGATATCAGCAAGCTTCATTTGAAGTGAAAATGAGAGGTTTTCTACCAATATCATTGATTGACAGTGCTGAGGGGTAGGGTGCCCGTGTGTGTGCACAGAGGGCAAATGCTGTCTTTCAGCTTACCGTGGAAGGATGGGTGTGTTGTGACCTTCCGGGGGTCACGAATGCTGTGCAGAACACTGTAACATTCTTTCCCCCTTCTAAAATGTTCTGACCTTTCACATTTGACCCACAGCTTTAGGGATTTCATGGACAAGCCCCATCCACAGACCTCAGATTTAAACACTCCACTTCTAGGCTCTTCTTTTTAGCCAGCATTGCCCATCAATATAGAAGGCCCCAAAATTGCAAATTCAGTTGAAACCCTGACTCTGCTTTCCTATAATTTAGGAAATCTACACACTGAACACTTGGCTGTGAAGAAACAGTTTTCTCCATATCAAGTTACTTTCATGGCAGCTTCTTCATTATGTACCGTCCTTCTGCACCCCACCACACACCAGCAGGACAGGCTGGCATCCCACCACTGTCCATGCAGGGTCTGGGATCCCACTTGCTCCTGCAGCTAGGGCGAAGCAGCACCACACAGAGGTCTTGGTTTTATACAGAACCTTTAATTGCAAATAACTTGAAAGCAGCCATCCTGGGGGTGGCAGGTGAGGGCCCATCGCACCCTCCCCTCAGTATTCTTCACCTTCTTCAGCCTCAGCTTCCACAGAATCCATGCCCACCTCTTAATAATCCTTCTCCAGAGCTGCCAGGTCCTCGCAGGCCTCAAAGAACTCCCCTTCCATGCCTTCTCACATACCGGTGCACAAAGGCCTGCTTGGCATACATGAGATCAAACTTGTGGTCCAGGCAGCCCAGGCCTCTGCGATGGCCGTGGTGTTGTTCAGCATGCACACAGCCCACTGTACCTCAGCCAAGTCTCCCCCAGGGACCACCGTGGGGGGCTGGTAGTTAATGCCCACCTGCCAGAGAAGGGGAATAAGGCAGTCCGTGAAGTTTATATCAAACCTGGAAATGATGGCTACTTTTCCTCAAATGGAAGACACCCTATAGGTGAACAAGTGAATTCTCAGTTCATGCCACAAATGTCACTAGGCCCTTCTCTGTGCCAGGCAGGGTGACAGTTCCAGACAATCTATGTTGCCCAGGCTGGCCTCAAACTCCTGGGCGCAATTTATCCACCTGCCCCAGCGTCCCAAAGTGCTAGGATTACAGGAATGAGCATGCCCAGCATTTGTTTTTTGTTTTTGTTTTTGTTTTTTAGAATAAGGTATTTTCTAAAGGATTTTTGTGCCCCTTTCTTGGGTGGTAGAATTCATGTGGAAAAGGTAGGTTCAATGTAGTAGGAACTTTATGAGCATTCTGGGGAATTCTGTAGGTGGTGTATATATTTTATTTTAACTTGGGCATTACTATAAACTGCTTCACTACGATCTCTACTCCACTGTCTCATGGAGTGTTTGATTTAAAGAATGAATTTTTGTGATCAAAACAGTAACAGATGTGGTGGCTCACATCCATTATCCCAGCTCTTTGGGAGCTCAAGGCGGATTGCTTGAACTCAGGAGTTTGAGACCAGCCTGGGCAATGTGGCAAGACCCTGTCTCTACCAAAAATACAAAAAATTAGCTGGACATGGTGGCATGCACCTGTGGTCCCAACTACTCAGGAGGCTGAGGTGGGAGGATTGCTTGAGCTTGGAGAGCAGAAGTTGCAATGAGCCAAGATCCTACCACTGCCTGGGTGACAGAGTGAGACCCTGTCCAAAAACAAACAAACAAACAAAAATCAGCAACATCTTTATTTCTCTCCTGGAAAGCCTAGTAATGTTGGCCTGGGTTTGCCTCAGACACAAAATCTCTCACCACTTTCCACTGACACAAAAGAAACCTTGCTGTACCTTTTAAGCTTTATCAACAGCTGTTACTAAATCTTGTGGCATCTCTCTGTTGGACCTGTGCATCTTTGTGCTGTTCCCTGCTGCCTCTGGCTCTCTGCTGCCTCTGGTTCACACCCCCACCACCTCTTGGGGGAGACCACTGCAGTCAGCTCTGACTGGGATTTCCTAC
>NW_022680618.1:0-104631 GCF_009764315.1 Trachypithecus francoisi | reverse complement strand
GGAATAAGACACAGAGACAAAGTAAAGAAAAGCGGGACCCAGGGGACCGGTGCTGTGCTTACAGAGGACCCACACCGGCACTGGCCTCTGAGTTCCCTTAGTATTTATTGATAATTATCTTTACCATCAAAAAGATAAGGGAGTGGCTGGACAATAGGATCATTGTAGGGAGGAAATCAGCAGTAAGACATATGAACAAAAAGTCCTTGTAACATGAATAAGTTTAAAGGAAAATGCTGTGCCTTGAGATGCATATGCGAACATCTCCATAAGCCTTTTAGCAGCATTGCTCCAGCAAGTCCCACCTTATCCCTAAAGGCGGTTTTCTCCTTACTCAGTAAACAAAGCACACAAAGGGTTTTACCCGGAGATGTTCCATTGCCCAGGGAGGGGCAGGAGACAAATGTTTTTCTTTTTCTCTTTCTTGAGATTTAAGAGAATGGGGACTGGCCGGGCGCGGTGGCTCAAGCCTGTAATCCCAGCACTTTGGGAGGCCGAGACGGGCAGATCACGAGGTCAGGAGATCGAGACCATCCTGGCTAACATGGTGAAACCCCGTCTCTACTAAAAAATACAAAAAACTAGCCGGGCGAGGTGGCGGGCGCCTGTAGTCCCAGCTACTCGGAGGCTGAGGCAGGAGAATGGCGTGAACCCGGGAGGCGGAGCTTGCAGTGAGCCGAGGTTGCGCCACTGCACTCCAGTCTGGGCGACAGAGCGAGACTCCGCCTCAAAAAAAAAAAAAAAGAGAATGGGGATGACCTTTAACCATAAGCAGCCTTTAGGCACTTGTTTAACAAAGCACATTCTGCACCGCCCAAAATCCTTTAAACCTTGAGTCACCACAGCGCATATTTCTTGCAAGGACAAGGTTGGGGGTAGGGTCACAGATTAACAGTGTTTCAACTACAGAACTAAATGGAGTCTCTTATGTCTACTTCCTTCTATATAGACACAGTAACAGGCTGATCTCTCTTTCTTTTCCCCACAGCTTTTCCATTGTTTTGGGGACACAAATATCTGCATGATTTTGAGAAAGTAAAACTATTTTTTAAGTTCTCTTTTTGCATCAGGTCTGAAATGTGTTAGAGTAGTAGTTTCTGTTGCATTTTTTGTTCATTTTTCTGCACAGTCCTTTCCGTTTTTATTACTATATAGTCTTGAAATATAGTTTGAGGCCGGGCGCGGTGGCTCAAGCCTGTAATCCCAGCACTTTGGGAGGCCGAGGCGGGCGGATCACGAGGTCAGGAGATCGAGACCCTCCTGGCTAACACGGTGAAACCCCGTCTCTACTAAAAAATACAAAAAACTAGCCGGGCGCGGTGGCGGGTGCCTGTAGTCCCAGCTACTCGGAGGCTGAGGCGGGAGAATGGCGGGAACCCGGGAGGCGGAGCTTGCAGTGAGCCGAGATCGCGCCACTGCACTCCAGCCTGGGCGACACAGCGAGACTCCGTCTCAAAAAAAAAAAAAAAAAAGAAATATAGTTTGAAATTGTAAGTATGATATCCTGCTTTGTTCTTTTTCCTCAAGATTGCTTTGGCTATCAAAGTTTATTTTAGTTTCATGTAACTTTTAGAACTGTATTTTCTATTACTAGGAAAAAAATACCACTGCAATTTTGATAGGAAGTTTATTGAATCTATAGATCACTTTGGATAAAATGGCAATTTAATAATTATTATTTCTATCCATAGATATAAAGTATTTTAAAATTTATTTGGATCTTTTCTAATTTTTTTATTGATTTTTTTATTGTAAAGATTTTTCACCTCATTGATTAATTTTTTTCTCTGAAATGTATTACTTAATGCTATAGTAACTAAGATTTTTTCCTCCTCTATTTTATCAGTTTAAGTTTATGAGACCATACATATACTTGTATGTTAGTTTTATATTTTACTAATTTACTGAGTGTACTTATTAGTTTAGACAGGTTTTAATGTACTGTGTATGGTATTTTAAATATGAGATTGTATGATCTACAAACAGCAACTTTTTCCTTACTCTTTTTAATTTCTTGTTTTTTCTTTTTTTTCTTTTTTTTTGAGATGGAATCTCGCTGTATAGGCAGGCTAGAGTGCAGTGGTGTGATCTCGGCTTACTGCAACCTCCACCTCCTGGATTCAAGCAATTCTTGTGCCTCAGCCTCCCGAGTAACTGGGACTACAGGTGCACGCCACCATGCCTGGCTAATTTTTTGTATTTTTAGTAGAGATGGAGTTTCTCCATGTTGGCCAGGATGGTCTCCATCTCTTGACCTTGTGATCCACCCACCTTGGCCTCCCAAAGTGCTGGGATTACAGGCGTGAGCAACCACGCCCTGCCACTTTTCTTCAATTTCAATGGATTTTTTTTTATTTCTTTGACAGATTCTTCTGCCACATACTTCCCATGTTACATTAAAATAGAACCATTGACAATGGGCACAATATAGTTTTGTATTGGTGTCTGAATTTGATGAAGTAAACACCTCTTCAAGTTTTCATAAACTGATTTCAGAAGGTAAAGATGTTTTAGGCCGGGCGCGGTGGCTCTAGCCTGTAATCCCAGCACTTTGGGAGGCCGAGACGGGCGGATCACGAGGTAAGGAGATCGAGACCATCCTGGCTAACATGGTGAAACCCCGTCTCTACTAAAAAAAAAAAATACAAAAAACTAGCCGAGCGAGGTGGTGGGTGCCTGTAGTTCCAGCTACTCCGGAGGCTGAGGCAGGAGAATGGTGTAAACCCGGGAGGCTGAGCTTGCAGTGAGCTGAGATCTGGCCACTGCACTCCAGCCTGGGCGACAGAGCAAGACTCTGTCTCAGAAAAAAAAAAAAAAAAAGATCTTTTAAAATTGGGTCCTTAGGGTGATGAGAAGCCCTCTGAGTTTGTAGTGAAGAGGGATTGTAGCTTGGTCACAAGGCTGCTGGTTCTGCACTAGGGTCCACCTTTAGTTGGCTTGTTACAGGGGCTTGGGTAGTTGTAATTCCCATTTTTTTATTGGACAGACTGAATACCCTTCAGGACTTTGCTCCGTAGGGCAGATGAGGAGTGGAAAAATACTGAATATCAGAGGTCAGAAAAGTCAGGAAACTCCCCTTAATGCTAAAACAACAAGGTTATCTGGAAAGTCCCTAGCAGGGCAAGCAGCCGTTTGTGGTTTGGTCAAAGGGCGGGAACCAATGAACAACTGACTAATGTTTAACTTTAAATGTCAGCCAATTGTAAACCTACAACTGTAAAAATCCCCGGTGACTCTGTAACTTGCTGTAACTTGTTTGTGTCTGACTATAAAAGACGGCTGAACACCGAGCTCAGGGTCTCTCCCTAGGATCGGATACTAGCTGGAGGGAACCGAGTTCGATCTCGAAATAAAGCGATCCCTGCCGCTTGGCTTTGTCTCTGGACTCTGGTGGTTGCTTTCGGGTCATCGCGGGTCTGGGCATTACACAGACACTAGGGCATGTTTTTGCAGTTGGGCCTGCATATGGTGGGCTTTGTGTCAGGATGTGGATGAGTATGGTTTTCAGTGAGTACCAGAGAGCATTTCCTCAGGTATCTGTGTGGGTTTCTATATAGGCAGAACTGGCCATAAACTGTGGCTCAGGTAACTGAAATTGAGTCATTGAACCGCTTCAGGGGCACAGTAAGGGCCAAGGTCTGCAGGCCTGCCTACATAACTGTAAATGTGTGCCTTCCTCCAGGTCTCTGGAATGGCTGGACTTCTCCCAGACTGTGGCTGGGAGGAGTTTGGGATGATTACAGAGTAAGGTCAGAATTCTCAGTGGGACCAAGTTGGGTAAACCCTAGCCTGGTCTCTAGCCAAGAACAGGGATCCTTTAGTTTCCCACCTGAATAAGTGTGTGCCTTCTGAATAGAACATTTTTCAAATTTAAGCTTTAACAGTGTCTCACAACTGTGTCCCTGGATCTCAAATCTCTCTTAGATGCACTTATTTTGGAGATGTTGTCTTGCTACATAAACCAGGTGTTATGCCCAGACCGTTTATTCCCCGAAGAAGACCACCAGAGTCCAGAGTCAAAGCCAAGCGGCAAGGATCTTTACTGCAAGTTCGAACTTGGTCCCTCCGTTCCACAACATACAAGAGGGCCCCGAACAATGCGTGCGCTCGCTTTTTATAGCCCAATGTAAATAGGACTTGTAAGGTTACAGAGGAACAAGGGAATTCTTTAGATTACAGCATTACAATTGGTTAACATATTAAGTTATACATTTAGCAGTGATCTATTGGTTCCCGTGCTTTCAGTAAAACTACAAACAGCTGTGTCGTTATCAGGGATTTTTTTCCAGGTGGTGTTTTTCTAAAGTTGAGATATATGGTGGGACGTGTTTGTACTGGGCTCAGGAAGTTGAGATATGAGAGATATATGGTGTTTGTACTGGGCTCAGGAAATTGAGAGATATATGTTGTTTGTACTGGGCCCAGGAAATTGAGAGATATATGTTGTTTGTACTGGGCCCAGGACTGAGGAATGTGCCTGATTTCTTTCATTCCTGAATGCAGAGAGCAGAGAGACCCTAGCCCACCCTAACTAGGCTCAAGGTAGCAAGCCCTTGCTGCCCTCAAGATCCTAACGTTCTCAGACTGTGATGCGGGGAGCAGCCTCAAAGATCTCTACAATGCCTTCAGGGTCGTTCTCCCGTTGTCCTGATGATTAGTACCAGGTTCCCTTCTAGCCATATTAATCTCTTTAGCAAATAGTTTCTGGGTATTGCTGTGATGTACTGTATATTTTATTATTACTTTATTATGTATCTTAACTTCTCTACCAGAATGTAAACTAAGCTGCACAAGAAACAGTGTTTTCATCTCCTTTACAGTAGCAAGTACAGTGCTTTTCACTTAGCAGATCACAATAAGTCATGCTGAATTAAGTTGCTATTTCTTCAGTGTCAACATCTATGTATGTGAGATGAGCAGAATGTAGTGCACCAATTTCTCATTTTAATGGTGTTTAAGAACCTTTAAAAGTTGTAGCATGATTGATTCAGATGCAGAAACACACCAATTGTAAAGAGGACTAAAATAAAGGGACTGATTGCCCTTATTTTTCAACACAGGGACAAAGTCTTAGTTTTGTTTTAAACTTTTTATCTAAGTTTAATTCATATGATGGCTCATAAATGTTTACTAATAACAGTAACAATCTCATGTAGAAGTCTCTCTTTTTTACTTCTCTTATCTCCAAGGTTTTTATGCTTAAAGAAAAAAAATATTGATATGGAGTTGGCCAACATGACTGAATAGAAGTAGCTAGTGTATGCCACTCTCATGAAGAGAAATGGAACAGACGAGTAAATACAGCACCTTCAGCGGAAACATCCAAGTACATGCATTGGAAACTCATCAAGGAAACAACCTGACCCATGGAGAATGGAGAAAAGCAAGGCAGGATGACTGCCCACCCAGGAGTCACGTGGAGCCAGAAAGCCTCCTCAGCCCAGGGAAGTGGTGATTGAGTGAGCAAACCCTGAGACCCACGCTTCTCCCACGAATCTTTGCAACCCTTGGGTCAGGAGACCCTCTCATGGACCCACTCCATCAGGGCATTCAGTCTGACATGCAGAGCTACATGGAGTCTTGGCAGAGCAGCCACTCAGGCACACACACAGCTCCAGCAGCCTTAGATACCCAGGCTTCCTAGCAAAAGCAGCTGCAACTCCAGCAAAGCAGCTGTAACTCCAGCAAAGCAGGAGGTAGACCCCTATACAAGTCCCTAGGAAAGGGGCTGAATCCAGGGGGCCGAGAAGTGACAGCCTGCAGGCCTTGTTTCCATGGCATCTCTCAGGATAAGACCCACTGGCCTGGGAAACAAGCCAGCCACTAGTAGCAGCACTACAGCTCCCTGAGGTGGAGCTCCCAAGGGCAGAGATAGGCCACCATCTCTGTTATTTCACAGCCTTAGCCATTGTTGCCTTTGGGCTCTAAGGAGTCCCAGTTGACTAGGGACTGCAGTGGTTTCCTGGCACAGCCCAGAAGCTATACGGAGAAGCAGTCAAACTGCTTATTCACGTGGATTCCAGATCCCATTTCTCTTCACTGGGCAGAATCTCCTGGCTGGGGTCTCTAGTTACCCCCACTGGTGTTTTCCAACCCACTGATTTCAAACTTCTCTGGGATAGAGGTCACAGAGGGTGGGGTGGGCTGCCATCTTTGCTGTTTGATAGCTTTCGTCATTCTTGCCTTTGGGCTTTGGGCAGTCTGAGGCAACTGGGGGATGGAGTAGACCCCAAGCATAGCACAGCTGCTCTAGGAAAACGTAGGCAGACTGCTTTCTTAAGTGGATCCCTGATCCTGTTCCTCCTCACTGGGCAGGACCTCCCAACTGGGGTCTCCAGCCACCTCCTGCAGGTGTGTTTGGACCGGCAACAGGTCCATACCTCCCTGGGACAGAGCGAGCTCCCAGAAGAAGGGGCGGACCACCATCCTTGTTGTTTTGCAGACTCCACTGTTGACAGCTTTAGGTACTGGAAAATCCGAGGTGACTAGGGACTGGAGCAGACCCCCAGCATGCTGCCGCAGTCCCACAAAAAACTGGCCAGACTGTTTGTTATGTGGGTCCCTAATCCTGTATATCCTCGCTGGGCAGGTTCTCCAGCTGGGGCTATTGAGCCAGTAGCAGTTCCGCAACTCCCTGGACAGAGCTCCCAGTGGGAGGGACAAGTTGCCATGTTTGCTGTCTTACAGCACTCACCCTTGCTGTCTCTGGGCTCTGCAGAGTCTGTGGGGAGCAGGGGCTGGTCTGAATTCCCAGCACAGAGCAATCACCTCATGGAAAACCAGCCACATTGTTCTCCATGCAGGTCCTGGTCCTCATTTCTCTTCACTGGGCAGGGCCTCCCAACCTGGGACCCTAGTGTACCACCACCATGCCCCTGCCTGATCACTGTAATTAGAGGCATAAGCAGCCCAGCATTTCTCTGAGGAAGAAATCCCAGAGTCAAACTACAGCCCCTCCATCACTACAGTTGTAGTGGTACCACCCTAAGAGCCCTCAGGCTGGGAAAGGAACAAACGGCCTAGTCACTATGCTGGCACCTCCAATATACCACAGTCACCATATGGAGAGGAGTCCAGTCCCTCTTCTCTAGGAACCCCCCCTCCCCCACTCCTTACCTGGCAGGGTCCTTGGCTCATAACCACAGAACAGTCACTTCATCCATGGCTGAGCATATCCACCGGTAGTGGCCCAAAGTTTTCCTGAGGAGAGGCTCCCAGAGGCATCCTAAAGCCCTTCTGCCACTGCCACAGCAGCAGTTCCCTCCCTGCTGCCAGTGTTCTGGGGAAGAAATAGCCTGAGTGATACACCCGAGTTTATAGCACACCACAGGCACCATATGGAACAAATACCAGCCTCTCCTCTTGGTGAGCCCTCAATCCCTTGCTCCTCAACAAGCACAGCCCCAAGCTCATGCCAGCAGTGCAGCTATCCCACCCCACTGGCTGAACACTCCCAGTAACAGCAACTCCACATTTCTCGGAGGCAGAGCCAACCAAAAGCCTCTCTGCCATTGCCTCTGCAGTGGTACTACCCCTGCTACCCTTAGACTAATGAAGACCCTAAGTGACTTATCCACACCTCCGACAAGCTGCAGTCAACTGAAGGAGAGGAGGCCAGTCTGTCTCCTATGGATCTCACCCACATCCTCGCTCATCACCAGGCAGGGAACCCCTGACTTGGGCCCACAGCACAGAACTCCCCCATCCTGGGCTGAGCAATTGCTGACCTTTATCTCTCTGGGGATGGAGCCTACAGGAAACAAGCAAAAGATTCTTGGTTACAACTACTATGAAGGTCCCTTCCTCTGCTTCTTCCGAGTTGAGGAGGAAACATAAACCCTGAGATCACCCCAGAGCTGTGGTGGGCAGCCCAGGAGGGCCCCAAGCCACGATCTACAGCCAGTACTCAAGTGGGAGAGAAGCCTACACTTTCAGAGCATTGAGAGGGAGCACAGCTGCAACTGCAGAAATATAGGGGAGCCACACAACTGAGCAACAGCCTACCTACCAACTGACCACTACCCCTAAGCACCACCTACTGGATCACACCAAAGCTTCAACACCAAAAATACCTTGCTAACATACCCACTGTGAAGCCAAAGACAAGAAGTGAGCTACAAATAAAGACCATGCCAAAAGCCTTGGCCTTGTGAAAACATCTAGAAAACAGATCTATTGACTGTACTCAATCTACACAACAGTTAAAGAAACATACGCATACAGAGTTGAGAAAGAACCAATGCAAGAACTCCAGCAACTCAAATGGTCAGTGTCTGTGTCCTCCAAGTGACCACACTAGTTCTCCAACAAGGATTCTTTTTTTTTTTTTTTTTTTTGAGACGGAGTCTGGCTCTGTCGCCCAGGCTGGAGTGCGGTGGCCGGATCTCAGCTCACTGCAAGCTCCGCCTCCCGGGTTTACGCCATTCTCCTGCCTCCGCCTCCCCAGTAGCTGGGAGCCCGCCTCGTCGCCCGGCTAGTTTTTTGTATTCTTTAGTAGAGATGGGGTTTCACCGTATTAGCCAGGGTGGTCTCGATCTCCTGACCTTGTGATCCACCCATCTCGGCCTCCCAAAGTGCTGGGATTACAGGCTTGAGCCACCGCGCCCGGCCTCCAACAAGGATTCTTAACCAGGTTGAGTTGGCTGAAATGGCAGAAATAGAATTCAGAATATAGATAGGAACAAAGGTTATTGAGATTCAGGAGAATGGCAAAACTCAATCCAAGGAAACTAAGAAACACAATAAAAGGATAGAGGAGCTGAAAGATGAAATAACTGGTACAAAAAAGTACCTAACTGATCTGATAGAACTCACCCTACAAGAATTTCAAATGCAATCACAAGTAATAACAGCAGAAAAGACCAAGCTGAGGAAAGAATCTCAGAACTTGAAGACTGGCTTTCTGAAATAAGTCAGACAAAAATAAAGAAAAAAGAGTGAAAAGGAATGAACAAGACCTCCAAGAAATATGGGACTATGAAAAGAGACCAAATCTACAAATCACTGGCATCCCTCAAAGGGACTGGAAGAAAGCAAATGACCTGGAATATATATTTCAGGATATCATCCATGAAAATTTCCCAACCTTGCTAGAGAAGCCAACAGCCAAATTCAGGAAATACAGAGAATCCCTGCTAGATTCTACACAAGAAAATAATCCCCAAGACACATAATCATCAGACTTCCCAAGGTCAAAATGAAAGAAAGAATGTCAAAGGCAGCCAGAGAGAAAGGGCAAGCCACCTACAAAGGGAACCCTATCACGCTAACAGCAGACTACTCAGCTGAAACCCTATAAGCCAGAAGAGACTGGGGGCCCATATTCAACATTCTTAAAGAAAAAAACGTCAAGGGAAGCCCATCAGACTAACAGCAGATCTCTCGGCAGAAACTCTACAAGCCAGAAGAGAGTGGGGGCCAATATTCAACATTCTTAAAGAAAAGAATTTTCAACCCAGAATTTCATATCCAGCCAAACTAAGTTTCATAAGTGAAAGAGAAATAAAATCCTTTACAGACAAGAAAATGCTGAGAGATTTTGTCACCACCAGGCCTGTCCTACAAGAGATCCTGAAGGAAGCACTAAACACAGAAAGGAATAACTGGTACCAGCCATTGCAAAAACATGCCAAAATGTAAATCCATCGATGCTAGGAAGAAACTGCATCAACTAATGAGCAAAATAACCAGCTAATATCATAATGACAGGATCAAGTTCACACATAACAATAATAACCTTAAATGTAAATGGGCTAAATGGTCCAATTAAAAGACACAGACTGGCAAATTGGATAAAGAGTCAAGACCCATCAGTTTGGGTAGGTCTTCAGGAGACGCATCTCACATGCAGAGACACACATAGGCTCAAAATAAAGGGATGGAGGAAGATCTACCAAGTAAATGGAGAACAAAAAAACGCAGGGGTTGCAATCCTAGTCTCTGATAAAACAGACTTTAAACCATCAAAGATCCAAAGAGACAAAGAAGGCCATTACATAATGGTAAAGGGATCAATTCATCAGGAAGAGATAACTATCCTAAATATATATGCACCCGATACAGGAGCAACCAGATTCATAAAGCACGTCCTTAGAGACTTATAAAGAGACTTAGACTCCCATACAATAATAATGGGAGACTTTAACACCCCACTGTCAACATTAGATAGATCAACAAGACAGAAAGTTAACAAGGATATACAGGAATTGAACTCAATTCTGCACCAAGCAGAGTGATATCAGTGGGATATCACCACCGACCACACAGAAATACAAACTATCATCAGAGAATACTATAAACACCTCTACGCAAATAAACTAGAAAACCTAGAAGAAATGGATAATTTCCTGGACACTTACACTCTCCCAAGACTAAACCAGGAAGAAGTGGAATCCCTGAATAGACCAATAACAGGCTCTGAAATTGAGGCAATAATTAATAGCCTACCAACCAAAAAAAGTCCAGGACCAGATGGATTCACAGGGGGAGGGATAGCATTAGGAGATATACCTAATGTAAATGATAAGTTAATGGGTGCAGCACACCAACATGGCACATGTATACATATGTAACAAACCTGCACATTGTGCACATGTACCCTAGAACTTAAAGTATAATAAAAAAAAAAAAAGAAAGAAACTGAAAGAGATCAAATAAAGAGACTAAGAGGCAGAAATGAAGTCCACAGGCAAACAGCCCGGGCGGCGCCCTGAGCCTAGTTAAAGATCGACCCCGGACCTAACCGATTAAGGTTATCTATAGACTCCAGATATTGTAAGGACAAACGTTGTAAAAGTCTCTGTCCTGCTCTAATTACCAGTGTC
The DNA here is from genome assembly GCF_009764315.1 of Trachypithecus francoisi. Lineage (NCBI taxonomy): Eukaryota > Metazoa > Chordata > Mammalia > Primates > Cercopithecidae > Trachypithecus > Trachypithecus francoisi. Next base: position 93,808 of record NW_022680618.1, on the reverse strand, counting down.
TGCCACATATCTTAGCCCTGGGCCCAGTACAAACACAATCCTCTATTTTGTCCCAACTTCCTTGGCCCGACACAAACACATTAAGAAAAACAACACCTGGGGAAGCTCCAATAAGGTTACAACCGTTTGTAAAAGCGCAGGAACCGATAAGAAGGCTGCTAAAAGCATAACTTAACATTAACATGTAAACCAATTGTAATGCTGTAGCCTAGAGAAATGCCTTGTTCCTCTGTAACCTGACAAGTCCTGTTTACCTCGAGCTATAAAAAGCAAGCGCACGCATTGTTTGAGGCCCTCTTGTATGTTATAGAACGGAGGGACCAAGTTCGAACTTGCATTAAAGATCCTTGCCGCTTGGCTTTGACTCTGGACTCTGGTGGTCTTCTTCGGGGAACAAACGGTCTGGGCATAACAAAACTTCAACCAAGCATTTCATATCCAGCCAAACTAAGCTTCCTAAGCAAAGGAGAAATAAAATCATTTTCAGATAAGCAAATACTGAAGGAATTCACTACCAAAAGACCCACCTTACAAGAGATCTTGAAAGAAGCACTAAATATGGAAAGGAAAAACCATTACCAGCCAATATAAAAACATACTTAAGTACACAGACTACTGTGACACTATAAAGCAACCACACAAACAAGCCAGCATAATAACCAGCTAACAACACAATTACAAGATCAAATCCACACCTATCAGTACTAACCTTGAATGTAAACAGGCTAAATGCCCCCATTTAAAAGACAAAGAGGCTGGGCATGGTGGCTCATGGTGGGCAGATCACTAAGGCCAGGAGTTTGAGACTAGCCTGGCCAACATAGTGAAGCCCGTCTCTACTAAAAATACCAAGAATTAGCTGGGCATGGTGACACATGCCTGTAATCTCAGCTACTCAGGAGCTTGAGACATGAGAATTGCTTGAAACTGGGATGTGGAGGTTACAGTGAGCCAAGATTGTGCTACTGTACTCCAGCCAGCCTGAGCAACAGAGTGAGAATCTGTCTTGGAAAAAAAAAAAAGGCAAAGTGGCAAGCTGGATAAAAAAGCAAGACCTAATGATAGTATGCTGCTGTCTTAAGAGACCCATCTCACACACAGTGACACCCACAGGCTCAAAATAAAGGGATAGAGAAAAATCGCCATGCAAATAGAAAAAAGAAAAAAGTAGAGATTATAACCCTAATTTCAGACAAAACAGACTTTAAAACAATAAAGATTTAAAAAGACAAAGAAGGACATTACATAATGGTAAAGGGTTCAATCCAACAGGAAGACCTAACTATCCTAAATATGCATGCACCCAACACAGGAGCACCCAAATTCATAAAGCATGTTCTTAGAGACCTACAAAGAGACTTAGACTCCCATACAATAACAGTTGGAAATTTCAACACTCCACTGACAATATTAGACAGAACAGTGAGGCAGAAAATTAACAAAGATATTCAGGACCTGAACTCAACATTGTACCAAATGGATCTAATAGACCTCTACAGAACTCTCCATCCCAAAACAGACAATATATTCTTCTCCTTGCCACATGGCACCTACTCTAAAAATGACCACACAATCAGACATAAAATGATCCTCAGCAAATGCAAAAGAACTGAAATCATACAAAACACACTCTTGGACCACATTGCAATAAAAATAGAGGTCAAGACTAAAATAGGCCGGGCGCGGTGGCTCAAGCCTGTAATCCCAGCACTTTGGGAGGCCGAGACGGGCGGATCACGAGGTCAGGAGATCGAGACCATCCTGGCTAACATGGTGAAACCCCGTCTCTACTAAAAAAAATACAAAAACTAGCCGGGCGGGCGAGGTGGCGGGCGCCTGTAGTCCCAGCTACTCGGGAGGCTGAGGCAGGAGAATGGCGTAAACCTGGGAGGCGGAGCTTGCAGTGAGCTGAGATCCGGCCACTGCACTCCAGTCCGGGTGACAGAGCGAGACTCCGCCTCAAAAAAAAAAAAAAAGACTAAAATAATCACTCAAAACCATGCAATTACATGGAAATTAAACCACCTGCTACTGAATGACTTTTGGGTAAATAATGAAATTAAGGTAGAAGTCAAGAAGTTCTTTGAAACTAATGAGAACAAAGATAAAAACAGAAGAGTCTCTGGGACACAGCTAAGGCTGTGGTTAAGAGGGAAATGCATAGCACTAAATGTCTACATCAGTAAGTTAGATCTCAAAATAACAACTCAACATCATAACTGAAAAAAATTAAGAGAAGCAAGAGCAAACCATAAACCATTCAAAAGGTCAATGAATCTAGGAGCTGGTTATTTAAAAAAATTAATAAGATAGTCTGCTAGTAGACAAAGAAAAAAGGGAGACAATTCAAATAAACACAACTAGAAATGACAAAGGGGATGTTACCACTGACCCGACAGAAATAAAAATACGCATCGGAGGCCAGGCACGGTGGCTCACACCTGTAATCCCAGCACTTTAGGAGGCAAAGGATCACGAGGTCAGGAGATTGAGACCACCCTAGTTAACACAGTGAAACCCTGTCTGTACTAAAAATACAAAAAATTAGCCGGGCGTGGTGGCAGGTACCTGTAGTCCCAACTACTCAGGAGGCTGAGGCAGGAGAATGGCATGAACTCAGGAGGCAGAGCCTGCAGTGAGCCGAGATCACCACTGCACTCCAGCCTGGGGAACAGAGTGAGACTCCATCTCAAAAAAATAAAAAAGTAAGCATCAGAAACTACTATGAACACCTCTATGCACACAAACTAGAAAACCTTGAGGAGATGGATAAATTCCTGGACACATACACTCTCTCAAGACTGAACCAGGAAGAAATTGATTCCCTGAGCAGACCAGTAATGAACTCCAAAATTGAGTCAGTAATAAAACGTCTGCCAAGCAGCCGGGCGCAGTGGCTCATGCCTGTAATCCCAGTACTTTGCGAGGCCAAGGCGGGCAGATCACGAGGTCAAGAGATCGAGACCATCCTGGCCAACGTGGTAAAACCGCATCTCTACTAAAAATACAAAAATTAGCTGGGCGTGGTGGCACGCACCTGTAGTCCCAGCTACTCAGGATCCTGAGGCAGGAGAATTGCTTGAACCCAGGAGGCGGAGGCTGCAGAGCCGAGACTGCACCTATGCACTCCAGCCTGGGCAACAAGCGTAAGACTCTGTCTCAAAAAAAAAAAAAAAAAAAAAAAAAAAAGCCTACCAACCAAAGAAAGACCAGGACCACACACAGATTCACAGACAAATTCTACCAGATGTACAAAGAAGAGCAGGTACCATTCCTACTGAAACGATTCCAAAAAGTCAAGGAAGAGGGACTCCTCCTCAACTCATTCTATGAGGCCTGTATCATCCTGATTCCAAAACCTGGAAGAGACAACAAAAAAAGGAAACTTCAGGCCAATATCCTTGATGAACATTGATGCAAAAATCCTTATCAAAATACTTGCAAGCCAAATCCAGCAGCACATCAAAAAGTTAATACACTATGATCAAGTAGGCTTCCTCCCTGGACGCAAGGCTGGTTCAATATATGCAAATCAATAAATGTGATTCATCACATAAACAGAACTAAGGACAAAAACACATAATTTTCTCAACAGATGAAGAGAAGGCTCTTGATAAAATTCAACATTCATTCATGTTAAAAAAAAAAAAAAAACTCTCAACAAATAGGTACTGAAGGAATATACCACAAAATAGTAAGAGCCGGCCGGGCGCGGTGGCTCAAGCCTGTAATCCCAGCACTTTCGGAGGCCGAGACGGGCGGATCACGAGGTCAGGAGATCGAGACCATCCTGGCTAGCATGGTGAAACCCCGTCTCTACTAAAAATACAAAAAACTAGCCGGGCGAGGTGGCGGGCGCCTGTAGTCCCAGCTACTCGGGAGGCTGAGGCAGAAGAATGGCGTGAACCCGGGAGGCGGAGCTTGCAGTGAGCCGAGATGCGCCACTGCACTCCAGTCTGGGCGACAGAGCGAGACTCCGCCTCAAAAAAAAAAAAAAAAAAAAAAAAAAAAAAAAAAAAAAAAAAATAGTAAGAGCCATCTATGACAGACCCACAGCCAACATCAATGAATGGGGAAAAGCTGGAAATGTTCCCTTTGAAAACCAGCACAAGATAAGGATGCCCTCTCTCACTACTCCTATTCAACATAGTATTGGAAGTCCTGGTCAAAGCAATCAGGCAGGAGAAAGAAATAAAGGGCATCCAAGTAGGAAGAGAGAAAGACAAACTATCCTTGTTTGCAGATGACCTGATCCTGTATCTAGAAAACCCCATAGTCTTGGCCCAAAAGCCCCTTCAGCTGATAAACAACTTCTGCAAAGTTTCAGGATACAAAATCAATCTACACAAATAACTAGCATTCTTTTTTTTTTTTTTGAGACGGAGTCTTGCTCTGCCACCCAGGCTGGAGTGCAGTGGCCGGCTCTCAGCTCACTGCAAGCTCCGCCTCCGGGTTCACGCCATTCTCCTGTCTCAGCCTCCCGAGTAGCTGGGACTACAGGCGCCGCCTCGTCGCCCGGCTAGTTTTTTGTATTTTTAGTAGAGACGGGGTTTCACCGTATTAGCCAGGATGGTCTCGATCTCTGACCTCGTGATCCGCCCGTCTCGGCCTCCCAAAGTGCTGGGATTACAGGCTTGAGCCACCGCGCCCGGCACTAGCATTTTTTTTTTTTTTTTTTGAGGCAGAGTCTCGCTCTGTCGCCCGGACTGGAGTGCAGTGGCCAGATCTCAGCTCACTGCAAGCTCCGCCTCCTGGGTTTAGGCCATTCTCCTGCCTCAGCCTCCCGAGTAGCTGGGACTACAGGCGCCCGCCACCTCGCCGGCTAGTTTTTTGTATTTTTAGTAGAGACGGGGTTTCACCGTATTAGCCAGGATGGTCTCGATCTCCTGACCTCGTGATCCGCCCGTCTCGGCCTCCCAAAGTGCTGGGATTACAGGCTTGAGCCACCGCGCCCGGCTGGCACTAGCATTCTTATACACCAACAACAGCCAAGCCAAAGGCCAAATCAGGAACACAATCCCATTCACAATTGCTACAAAAAGAATAAACTACCTAGGAATACAGTTAACCAAGTAGGTGAAAGAGATCTACAAAGAGAATTACAAAACACTACTCAAAGAAATCAGAAATGACACAAACAAATGGAAAAACATTCCATCCTCATGGATAAGAAAATGAACATCATTAAAATGGCCATACTACCCAAAGCAATTTATACGTTCAATGCTACTCCTATCAAACTATGAATGACATTCTTCACAGAACTAGAAAAAACTATTTTAAAATTCATATGGAACCAAAAAAGAGCCCAAATAGCCAAGGCAATCCTAAGCAAAAAGAACAAAGCTGGAAGTCTCACATTACCCAACTTCAAACTGTACTCAGGGCAACAATAACCAAAACAGCATGGTATTGGTACAAAAACAGACACATAGACCAATGGAACAGAATACAGAGCCCAGAAATAAGGCTGCACACCTACAACTATCTGATCTTTGACAAAGCTGTCAAAAACAAACAATGGGGAAAGGATTCCCTTCCTATTCAATAAATGGAGGTAGGATAACTGGCAAGCTGTATGCAGAAGACTGAACTGGACCCTTTTTTTTACATCATATACAAAAAACCAATTCAAGATGGATTAAAGACTTAAATGTAAAATGCAAAAATATCGGCCGGGCGCGGTGGCTCAAGCCTGTAATCCCAGCACTTTGGGAGGCCGAGACGGGCGGATCACGAGGTCAGGAGATCGAGACCATCCTGGCTAACATGGTGAAACCTCGTCTCTACTAAAAAATACAAAAAAAAAACTAGCCGGGCGCGTTGGCAGGCGCCTGTAGTCCCAGCTACTTGGGAGGCTGAGGCAGGAGTATGGCGTGAACCCGGGAGGCGGAGCTTGCAGTGAGCTGAGATCCAGCCACTGCACTCCAGCCTGGGTGACAGAGCGAGACTCCGTCTCAAAAAAAAAAAAAAAGCAAAAATATAAAAACCCTGGAACACAACCTAGGCAATACCATTTGGGATATAGGAATGGGCAAAGGTTTCATGACAATAATGCCAAGCAATGTCAACAAAAGGGAAAACTGACAAATGGGATCTAATTAAACTTAAGAACTTCTGCACAGCAAAATAAATTATCAACAGAGTAAAGAAACAACCTACAGAATAGGAAAAATTGCAAACCATGCATCTGTACAAAAGTCTAATATCCAGCATCTTAAGGAACTTAGATTTACAAGGAAAAAAACAAAAAAAAACAAAAAACAAAAAAACCCCAACACAACCTCATTGAAATGTCAGTATCACTGATCATTAGAGAAATGTCAATCAAAACTACAATGAGATACCATCTCACATCAGTCAGAATGGCTGTTATTAAAAAGTTAAAGCCGGGCGCGGTGGCTCAAGCCTGTAATCCCAGCACTTTGGGAGGCCGAGATGGGCGGATCACGAGGTCAGGAGATCGAGACCATCCTGGCGAACACTGTGAAACCCTGTCTCTACTAAAAAATACAAAAAACTAGCCGGGCGAGGTGGCGGGCGTCTGTAGTCCCAGCTACTCGGGAGGCTGAGGCAGGAGAATGGCGTGAACCCGGGAGGCGGAGCTTGCAGTGAGCTGAGATCCGGCCACTGCACTCCAGCCCCGGCGACAGAGCAAGACTCCGTCTCAAAAAAAAAAATAAATAAATAAATAAATAAAAAGTTAAAAAAAAATAAATGCCGGCAAGGTTGCAGAGAAAAGGGAACACACACACTGTTAGCGGGAGTCTAAATTAGTTCAAGTATTGTGGAGAGCAGTGTGGTGATTCCTCAAAGAGCTAAAAACAGAACCACCACTTGACTCTGCAATCCTATCATAGGGTATATAGCCAAAGGAATAAAAATCATTCTACCATAAAGACACATGCACACTTACGGTCATCACAGCACTATTCACAATAACAAAGACATGGAATCCACCTAAATGCCCATCAATGGTAGGCTGGATAAAGAAAATGTTTTACATATACGGCCGTAATAAAGAAGAAGATCATGTCTTTTGCAGGAACGTGGATGGAGCTGGAAGCCTCAGTAAACTAACAAAGGAAGAGAAAACCAAATACTGCATGTTCTCACTTATAAGTAGGAGCTAAATGATGAGTACTCATGAACACAAAGAAGGGAACAACAGACACTGGGGCCTACCTGAGGGTGGACAGTAGAAGGAGGGAGAGGATCAGGAAAAATAACTATTGGGTACTAGGCCTAGTACCTGGGTCATGAAATAATCTGTACAAGAAATCCCCATGATATGAGTTTATCTATGTAACACTCCTGCACAGATAACACTGAATCTAAAATAAAAGTTTTTTAAAAAAGAAAAAACTATTTTCTGAAAGTTCTTAAGTGGGCCTCAACTTCTAATAGTACCTATTAAAAATTTTGATAATAAACATTGCTTAGGGTACCTTTATAATACTTATCAATAAATGAATTTGAAATGTAATTCATTGGAAAAAATGTAAAATCTTTTTACTACAGTAAAATTCAACATAACAAAGTTTTAGAATTCACGACATTGAAAAACAAGCTAAATGAAAACAACAATTATACTGATTAATGTTTCATTTATTGTTGCTCAAAGTTAGATAACAGTAGGTTCAAAGAGTCATTGGATTCTTAAAAATCTTAGTAAAACAAAATACATGGGAATAATATTAGTGATTAATCCATACAATAAGCAGATTCATTACATTAGCATTATTTTGCTTTCAAATAATATTTTTCTTCTTAACAAAATATAAAAACAAAATTTTCCATTGGTTCTTGTCAAAATCCAATTAATAACCAAATAATTATTTCTAAGTGCAACTTATTTCTAAGTGCAATAAGCCCTTCACTTAAGGGCTTATTGAAACAAAGCCACTGTAAAAGAGCTTTTCAAGAAGTTACAATATAATGGGAAAATAAATCGGTCCATATATTTTGTTGCAAAAAGTGAACAAAGCTAATCAAATTCAGGAGAAAAAACTCTGAACAATTATGAACTACTTTTTAAAAATGAAAAGCATGCTTTGTGACTAGGTGTCTTTATTCTTTCTCTTATTAATATAAAAGCGTTTGTTTGTTTTAGAAAATACCATCAAATATTCCCAATAAAGACTTCATTTCGTCAGCTTCATCATCAGGATGATACATACTGGGAGAAAGAAGAAAAAGTAAAAATAACACTTTTTAACACAATTTATTTTAAAATACACAATAAATAATACTAAATACAATAAAATAAACTTGAAGATTGCTGTGAAGTTAATGTATCAAATAAACTTCAGTATGCATAACTCTATAGGAAGTCTGTTGGGGAAAATTAGACTTCATAAACTGCAAATGGTAGGAACTGTAAAGGCATTTCTTTAAACATATTGAAAAGTTATGTCATTTAATAAAGGTGTGAACAGCCTGGTCCAAGAGAAGTGGTGTTTACAACTAATTGATCACAATCATTTACAGATTTCTTTGTTTTTTCTGCACTCCCACTGCTTCACTTGACTAGTCTTAAAACAAACAAAAACAAAACACTGTGAACAGGTCTCAAATCTTTTGACTCTTCAAGGAGACAGAAACTGCAACACAGTTTCCTTTTCTAAAATAGCCAGCAGTGGGGCAACCGATGTGATTTAATCTGACATTTTCATTGAACCTATTGATTGTGAAATAACTGGTTAACTAAAACACAACTTCAAATTTTGAAAAATTAGCTGATCTCATCTGGATTTCTCAAGTGACTTTACACTTTACAAAATTAACATACTGTATTCAAATCAGTAGAAGTAAGTTTATCAACTCAATATAATGTTTGAATAAACAGCATCAAACATATAGGTTTTCAAGAACTGAGGTATATGATGTTTGAAACATCTTTTTTTTTTGAGACGGAGTCTGGCTCTGTCTCCCAGGCTGGAGTGCAGTGGCCGGATCTCAGCTCACTGCAAGCTCCGCCTCCCGGGTTTACACCATTCTCCTGCCTCAGCCTCCCGAGGAGCTGGGACTACAGGCGCCCGCCACCTCGCCCGGCTAGCTTTTTGTATTTTTAGTAGAGACGGGGTTTCACCGTGTTAGCCAGGATGGTCTCGATCTCCTGACCTCGTGATCCGCCCGTCTCGGCCTCCCAAAGTGCTGGGATTACAGGCTTGAGCCACCGCGCCCGGCCTGAAACATCTTAAGGAGCTTAGCTCACTGAGGCTTGAAAATTTTAATGTCTTTAATAAATGAAATATTCAGGCTCTAATCTTTAAAATGAACCAAGGAATAAGGAATGCTGAATTTCTTTGTAAAAAGTTTTTTATTGATATAATCTTAAAGTGTCTTTAAAGAGTTCTTACCTGAAATCAACTTCCTTTTTACATTCACTGTTTCTAATTTTAAAAATCCACTTTTTTATAATTTGAAGAATTTGGGTTTTTTTCAGAGCAAGTAAAGCATAGCTTCTCAATCTCTGGTGACAGATTTTGTGGTTTTCTTTCTTGAAAATGATCCTACATTTGAGATAAAAAATAACAATTATTGAAAGTTTAAGCACTTGGGCAAAATTTAAAAGAAAAACAAAGAAGTGCTTCTTCTTACAAGAACTACATTTTCGGCTTGTTGAGGTAATTTTGTCATGGAGGATGCACTGAACCTGGGCATAGCAGAATTTGATAAAGAAATATCTGACATCTTATGTGATGAAACAAAACTAAAAATTAAAATTAATTATTTGTAAAATATGGCAAACAAGAAAAACACATCATTCTAATTTGGATCATAATGATTTTTGGGGAATATGATCAAAGTTTATCACATTTATCACAAAAATGTAATGCATTGTTTCTAATACTCATGGAGAACTTGGTATATTTCCTTTCCTTTAGACCAAACCATAATTTATACATCCCAAATTAGGAAAAAATACTATTTTTAAGGCACTATAGAAATAATTATTCAACAATTTTCTTTAAAATTGAGTCTAATGCTTAACTGTCTATTACATAGAACCCTATAAACATTTTCTAAATTCCACTTGCTTAACTTTTAATCTCCTTTCTCTATTCTGGTCTCACTATAGATAGACATCTCTAGTTATCTTCTTAGATATAACTGTATGCAAGAATTTACTCTGAACCTTCTGTATTAACTCATTCACTAAAACACATTTATTCTTCATTACCCTATGCCAGATATTGTACTAGAAGCTGAGTATGAAGTAATAAAGAAAACATCAGGGAGTTACCATCAAGCAGACAATGACTAAAAACAAATATATACATTATTATAGATCCTAAAATTATAAAAAGAAAATGAACTGGGTAATAGCATAAGAAATAACAGTGTGAAGCCATAAACCCATTTTTAAAAGATGATCATCAATGCATCTCTGATGAGGTAACCATTTAAGTTGACACCTGAAGGCTAAAATGTAACAACCATGTAAGGAGCAACAAGCAGTGTGGGTGGGGACAGGGAAGAACCGCATATACTTATAGGACTGGATCATTTTGTCTCAGACTAATAAATATATATACATGGCAAGGAATTAAAACAGTAAAAAGTGTATAAAAGAAAAAGGAGGCCAGGCACAGTGGCTCACACCTGTAATCCCAGCATTTTGGGAGGTTGAGGTGTGAGGATAGCTTGAGTCCAGAAGTTTGAGACCAGCTTAGTCAACATAGCAAGACCCCCATCTCTAGAAAAAAAAAATTTTTTTTTAATTAGCCAGGCATAGTGGTGTGTATGTACCTGTAGTCCCAGCTACTTGGGAGGCTGAGGTGGGAGGGTCTTCAGCCCAAGAGGTTGAGGTTGCAGTGAGCCATAATTATGCACTGTACTCTAGCTTAAAAAAATAAAAAAGCAAATCTCCTTTCTATCCCAAATCCTCAGGTCCCACAGGCCTTTCCCCAGCAGCAACTTCTACACCAGATCCTCAGAGGCTTCTTGTTAGAATCCATTTTTAAACCTACACATCTTCTGTTGGTCACTTCTAAACTCTTCCAAAATTATTTGCTGTTTTTTAAAGGTGTGGTGCACAAAACTGTTCATGTGCCTTGTCACCTTCCTCCTTATGATTTGTCTACTTTTTGCTTCTCTACACCTACAACTTTGTCTCACTTGGATGCTTACATCTGTTTATTCTATGTGACTCAGAGTTATAACCAATGAAACAAAATGATAAAAAGACATATTTTAAGCAAATGTTTTGAAAAGCTATTCAATGATCTAAGAATCCTAACATGGAACAAGGGTGGATGAGCTCCTGGTCACTGGAATTGTCTTGGTAGAGGTGGCATGACTACTTGCCAGTGATGTTGAATGGTGATTCAAGGATCCAGTGAGAGGGAGACTAAACAATGCTTAAGACCCCCCTTAGCTCTGGAATTCTATGAAAACTATGAGTCTGTGATGCTGATACTAATGATCAGTAATGACTAAATAACAGCAAAAATTCCAAGGGATACCACAAACTTAGTATTTTTTTAAAGCAGAGAAATAAATAATCCTTAAGTAGAAAATCAGACCCTGAATAAAAAGCTGTTGGTATTTCTTCTGTTTTGAAAATTTTGGCTTTGGCCATAATTTCTCTCCCTTGACTTCTAATCAAGTCCAATATTTCCCAATGCATTTTGCATTTTTTGTAAAGATACTTCAAATTGAACATTTATAAAATTATGTTTTCCATTCTAAATCTCTTGTTTCCTATATCCTTAAATAACATCTACCTAGGTGCCATTATTATTCTCTCTTCCTCAACTATCATATCCTATCAGTTGCCACAATGAATCTGCTCTATTTCTGAAATGTTTTAAAAATCCAACCCTACCTCTCTGTTCCTATCACTTCTGCCCTAGTTTAGGCCTCATTATAGTCTGTCTTTCTCATTGGCCACCATGCCTCTGGCAATCCCACGTCCTACGATTCACTCTGCATACTGCTGCTAGGATGATTTTTTAAATCAAATTGTTTTTCCTGTGCTTAAATATTTTGGATGCTTCCTCACTGCCTACCATACAGGTAAAAACTAGAGGGCCCTAGGACACATCTGGCCTACAGATATTATTATTTGGAAGGAGGGTGCCACAGAGTACATCACATTTTTTTAAATTAGTTGTCAAAATTTAAAAATAATAAGATATCACATAAAATTTCAGATTCCTAGCTTTTCTTGAAAAATCAGAACTAGACTCACATTGCCTGCATAGTAACAACTGTTTGGAGCTGAGTAGTGGCTGCTTCCTTTAGATGGGACACTCTGCAGTTGGCCTTGGCCCACCAAATCTTGAAGGTATTTGGGTTTGCGACCCCTGACTGTCTGGGCACAGGATAGGTATCTAAGCACAGCACTCAAAGCCCTTACAATAAGACCTCAGCAACAGAGATTATGCTGTGACCACACATACCACACTTTACTGATCTTTGAGACAGGATGCCTTTTCTTTTTCTTTTTTTTTTTTTGAGACGGAGTCTTGCTCTGTCACCCGGGCTGGAGTGCAGTGGCCGGATCTCAGCTCACTACAAGCTCCGCCTCCCGGCTTTACGCCATTCTCCTGCCTCAGCCTCCGGAGTAGCTGGGACTACAGGCGCCCGCCACCTCGCCCGGCTAGTTTTTTGTATTTTTAGTAGAGACGGGGTTTCACCGTGTTAGCCAGGATGGTCTCGATCTCCTGACCTCGTGATCCGCCCGTCTCAGCCTCCCAAAGTGCTGGGATTACAGGCTTGAGCCACCGCACCCGGCTGAGACAGGATGCCTTTTCAAGCCTTATCCCTTTACAGATGCTTTCTTGTACCTGGAATGCCTATCTGCCTCTGTTCTAGTTGTCAAACTCCTATTCAGTTTCAAGTCTTGTTAAAAGTGAAGGTTCCTGGGCTCTAGTCCCAGAGACAAAAATTTAGTAGGTCTAATGTGGGGCTCAAGAATGTGCATTTTTAATATGTACCACAAAGTGATTTTGATGCAGGTGGTTTCACAACAGCACTTTGAGAAACACACCTCTAAGATTAAGAGGGTTTAGGTTGGCTAATACCTTTTAGCATCTCTGACATCTAATACCTTGATCCCCATCTCCAACTATGTGTCAAGAGGATATAAAGTTGTATGTATTACAAACCAAAGTTCTAAAACTTGCCTGTTTGACATTTCTCGTTGGAATTTGCTCTTTGACTCTTGAAGGGGTAGCTTACTTCCCCTGGTACTTGAACTCAAAGTGTTTCCAAATCCTATGTGAAGAGATAACATTTTGAAACAAAATGCCAAGAAACAGCTGAATGAAGCTTTTCACAAGTTCTACAATGCTCTCTCCAACAGATATGATCTGGTTAAGGAAGGAATGAATAATTCTCAATCACCTAATTTAATTTGCATAGAAAAATTAGGGGCACAAAGCTAAGGGAGTAAAACTATAAAACATGTAGGTTAGCTTATTAGTAACTATATTATAAGGTCCTCAAGCCACCTATGTTGTTGTAAAATACGTATTTGGTCTTTGACCCCTGTTTCTAACTCTACTGGGTTGGAAGACACCCAGTTGGTATTCACTGCGGAACTGATTGCTTGCTTGGTGTGTGGGGGAAAAACCCACAGACATTTGGTCACAGATGTCTTCTGGGCTGATCATGGTGTGAGAGTGAGGAAAAACAGTTTGTGCTTTTCCACTCACCCTCGTTCTTTATATACTCACATTTTCATTCACATAAATGATCAAGATGAAGTTCACTCAGTATTTTCAACGGTCTGCTCATAATCATTTAAAATGCTCTATACATGGGGGGAAATGTATTGAGACTGATTTTCCCAGTGACAAAGCTATGCCCTCTTAGGACTAGGCTACCTCAAAGGATCAGTACACATTGCCTATTAACTTACAGTACCCAATGACATTTAAGCTTGAGGTAGGGAACAGTAGTTGTCCAGTGATATACAAAATTGTGCCTCATGACCCACACCATGGAGATTGTCCTGGCCCATTCTGTGAAGGTGGTCAAATCCTCTTCTTTTCAGAAGTAGTATTAATTCTCTAGGTAATTCTAAGGGCCCCAAAACAATAACACTTCAACTTCTAACTGCTTCCCTTTGAAATATTCTTTTTTTTTTTTTTTTTTTTTTTTTTTGAGACGGAGTCTCGCTCTGTCGCCAGGCTGGAGTGCTGTGGCCGATCTCGGCTCACTGCAAGCTCCGCCTCCCAGGTTTACGCCATCTCCTGCCTCAGCCTCCCGAGCAGCTGGGACTACAGGCGCCCACCACCTCGCCCGGCTAGTTTTTTTGTATTTTTTAGTAGAGACGGGGTTCACCGTGTTAGCCAGGATGGTCTCGATCTCCTGACCTCGTGATCCACCCGACTCGGCCTCCAAAGTGCTGGGATTACAGCTTGAGCCACCGCGCCCGGCGAAATATTCTTTTAAAAACATGAGGTGGGTTATAGTAAGAGGCATCTATAATTGTGGGAATACCAGTCTGCACTGAGAAGGCTGAGGGACTGATTTCTTTCTGTCAGCCCTAATGGGAGACAGTATCTCCATTGCTATCTTGTCATATGCTTGCCAAGATTTTCAATTCTCTGTTTTAGTGAAATACTGTAAATTTGCCTTTTTTTTTGAGACGGAGTCTCGCTCTGTCGCCCAGGCTGGAGTGCAGTGGCCAGATCTCAGCTCACTACAAGCTCCGCCTCCCGGGTTTACGCCATTCTCCTGCCTCAGCCTCCCGAGTAGCTGGGACTACAGGCACCAGCCACCTCGCCTGGCTAGCTTTTTGTATTTTTTAGTAGAGACGGGGTTTCACCGTGTTAGCCAGGATGGTCTCGAACTCCTGACCTCGTGATCCGCCCGTCTCGGCCTCCCAAAGTGCTGGGATTACAGGCTTGAGCCACCGCGCCCGGCCAAATTTGGCTTTCACTTAAAGAGCTAATAAGCCTCATTATTTTGGGGTTGTATATGACTTAAATAGAATTTCTAGTATAGGACAAACTAATCTTTTCTTTCCTATTTACTTATTTATTTACTTCAAGCTGAAAAGTCCATATTTCAACTAGAAATAAAAGTTATTTTCTTTGCAAACAGATGAATAGTTTTAAAAATGGATTTTTTTTTTTTTTTTTTTTTTTTTTTTTTTTTTTTGAGACGGAGTCTCGCTCTGTGGCCCAGGCTGGAGTGCAGTGGCCAGATCTCAGCTCACTGCAAGCTCCGCCTCCCAGGTTTACGCCATTCTCCTGCCTCAGCCTCCCGAGTAGCTGGGACTACAGGCGCCCGCCACCTCGCCCGGCTAGTTTTTTTTGTATTTTTTAGTAGAGACGGGGTTTCACCATGTTAGCCAGGATGGTCTCGATCTCCTGACCTCGTGATCCGCCCGTCTCGGCCTCCCAAAGTGCTGGGATTACAGGCTTGAGCCACCGCGCCCGGCCAAAAATGGATTTTTTTGTCCTTCACAAATATTAGCAGACCATTTGCAATCTTACAATGGAGAGCAAAATAGTCTGTTCCATGAGAGAAAATTGAATAAACAATTTGAATTGACTTTTACAAGAGATAGGAGCAATAGAATAGAAAGTGCTCATTTGCTATATTATCATTATGGAACAACCTTGATCTCTGTCCTTAGGGGGGAAATGTTCTGTGTAGAAGGGTCACATTTTCAGTTTTGCTAAAAATTACAATCTTAACAAACCAAATCTAACTAAACAAGCACACACAACAAAGGCAAAGAAATTTAGTTCCAGGAGTTGAAATGAAAAATATTCAAAGAATTTCTAATGAAATGATTCCATGCTAAGTATGATTTTACCTGATATTTTTGTCTTCTCCGTATCAGTTGAAAAGCTAGTAACTTGTAAGTTTTCCTCATCAAAATCATCCCGAACTTCATTTCCCAATTCAAAGTTCACATTCAAAACTTCTGAAAATAGAGAATTGCTTTTATGTGCATCTGTCAAATTTTGATTTCCAGATATATTAAGACTTCTGTTGAAGAACACTGTTTGAGAGACTTTCTCATTTGAAGTTGTAGAATAGTTATATCTCGAAAAATCTGTTACGTGTATGTATAAAAGACTGTAGGTACATTTTAAACCACAAGCATCGTAGTCTATTGATATATCAAACACATCTTTCAACTACTAAACAGAGTTCTTGAGTAACAGTTTTCAAAAGCATTGTGTCAAGCATTGTTGAATACTGTATTCAGCCAATTCTATTAACTGTATTAAGTTGCACTAAATTTAAGTTTCAATAAATTTTTTAGGCAATTAATTTTTCCTCTTAATTCCCATATTAGAATAACTCTACTCCAAGATTGGATTATAATAGTTTTTAAAATGGCATTCTTCCTCCAGATCTTCTCCCTAAAGTTAATTTTCAGTATTGTTATAAAAAGTATTTGTACAAAATAAATAATATTTATTCTTCTCCTGCTAAAAAATCCTCACTGTTATTCATTGTTTATAGTCTAGATTTAGAGCCAAACTACCTAAGTGAAAATTCCACCTTTCTATTAGTTGTGTGGTCTTAGACAAGTAATTCAAACTTCTTGATTCTGCAAAATAAGGCAACAATAGTACCTACCTCAAAAGATTGTTATGGGGGGCTAAATGCTTTTAGTTGTACAGTTTTACATAGTATTGTGCTAATAAATGTTTAATAGCTACCTCTACAAAAAGCGTATGCTTATGTATACATATATAAGTTTATTATAATCTTTACTGATGTAAAGGCTATACAGCACACATTTTATAAATAACAGTAACATATATGGTATGCTTACATGTAACTTCCATATATCTAATTGATTCTCATTGAATGTTTTCATTAAGTTTTGCCACTCTTTTATCTGTAGTCAACCCATGGTTGCAAGTGACAAATGAATGTAGCTCTCATGTGAATGTTGTTTGATATTTTTGTTGACTCTAACAAGTAAGATGAAAGTATTAATAAAACAACAAAGACATCTGTTGGGATTTCACTCATTCATCATTGACTTAAGTAACTTCTTTCCTGAATTAGATAGTAATTTTCAAATACTAGAAGAATATTCTCTCAATTTTTTGTGTTATTCACAATGTAATGGCTACAATAACAACACGCGTTTGTTTAATCTACACGATTAAATTGTATCCCTCACTTTCTTAAGTCTAAATAATAAGCAAAACAATAAATCAAACCCAGATTGGTAGTGTTTGCTGATTCCTATGGTATAAATGTTCCCACCATAACGATTTCAAGCTATTAATGTGACATAATTGAATAAGAAGTTGGGAAAAAAATGCATGACAGCACCCTATTATATAGCATTTCTACCATATAGATAAATAACCTCAAGAACACATATAACAGTAAAATACAGTGGAACAATTAGAAAGTGATGAGTTATGAATATTTTTGCCTTTGTTTTTAACATAATTTAATTGAGAGTTTATGTAATTAAATTTTTAATAATGGCTGAAAGATTCTTGAAAATTTAATAATCACCTCTCATAAGTCAGTATAAACTTGCTCCAGCATATCACTGAGTTTCCTCCACTTTAAGTATCCTCCACCAATTGATTTCTTCACCTGTCCAAACCCTTCTTTATTCTTCAACCGTACCTATAACTACAGTTCACATTATTCTACTTTTGTATGTTGATTTGCACACACTGAGACACACAATGTACTAAAAATGGAAGTTTGTACAGAGTGCAATGGGAATGCAGAGGAAGGAGGATCTAACCCTACAATGGAAGTGAGACATACTCTTCTAGGGGATACCACATGACAGACAGACTCCTAAGGTGATAGCATATGAAGGAAGAGTAGTTGGAATTTCAGCTTGATAGAGCTGTGGTTGTGAGGCAGGGCAAGAGGAAAGGGAACCTATGCCATGAAGGGAAAACACCATGTAAAAGACACAGCAATATGAGAGAACCAAGAATTTTGGGAGAACTCTAAGTTTTCAGGATTTCTGGAGTACAAAGTAGGAGAAGGCAGGGTCCACTGTGTCTGCACAGGTAGTTAAACGCTAGATCATGTTGAAGCTTATTTGCCATATTGAGGAGATTTTTTTGTTTTGTTTTGTTTTTTCCTTACAGGCAAAGGATAACTATTGAAGATGTTTCAGCAAAAGGTTTACACAACCAGATATGTCTGTTAGATCACCTGGAATATTATGGATTGAAGGATAATGAGACTGAAAGCAGAGAGAAAAGTAAGTTATTGTAGTAAATGAGAGACAATGAATGCTTAAGCTAGAGTATCAGCAGAAAGGATAGAGAGGAAATAACAAATATAAGAGATGTGCAGGAGGCAAAATAATTAAGATTTGGTGATTATTTACACATGGGGTGAGCCATTTAGAAGGACACTTTTTCTACCTTTAGCAGCTTAACAAAGAAAAGAGTTCATTCGCCGAGCTAAGGAAAAAAGAGAAGGTGCAGAGTGAGGTACAAAAAAGCCAGAGTTCAGATGCTGACATGTCTGATATGTTAACTGTTAGGTGGATATGTCCAGGAAGGTGATTATATAGATGAATTTGGAGTTAGAAAGAAAGATCTAGATGGGAGATACAGACTTAGAAATTATCAAAACATAGTGATTAAAGACACAGGCTTGGGTGATATTGTATAGGAAAAGTTTTTGAAGTGAGAAGAATAAAAAGAAAAAAAGAATACTTTTGCAACATCAACAGGAAGAAAAGCCCATGCCGCCTAAGAGGTAACAGGAAACCAATATAATGGTTTAATTGAAACCAAAGGGAGATTTCCAAATGAAAGACCAGAAGTATCAAATACTACAGAGGTCAAAGAGAGTAACAGTTGAAAATAGTTCACTGAATTCAGAACTTAGAAAGTCACTAAATGGCCTGAACAAAAACAATTTCAAAGGAGTTATACAGAGAAAATCCAAATTTTAATGAATAAAGAGGAACTAGGGTATAAGGAAGTAATGAACATACTGAGTGTCAATTGCTCTTTCAATTAATTTTTGTTGTGATGAGAAAGCAAGAGATAGAGGGTATCGGGACTCTAGAATTCTGGTTTTTGTCTGCCTGGTATGCTTTCCCTTCTTTTAGTGGCAGTACCCTCCCTTTCCTTTGAAGGACCTACTTCTACAATTCCACTGGATCCTAGTAAGGCCATTATTCATGGTGCCCTGCCTTCTCTGGGGCCACAGGTATACAATGACCCAATCCTCAGGTTACTGGGATTGAGCAAGTGATAAACACATAACTCAAATGAGGCCAGTTAGAATGAGTTCTGGTCTGCCAAACCTAACAGGGAAGTCTACCTTTTTCCACTGAGGCTGCTAAACTGGTAAGATGAAAGTTAGGGGCTACCTGCCATGTGAGAAACCCTATTTAAAAAGTAAAGCCAAGCAGCAACAGGCATAGCTAAAAGATTGAGAGAAAGCCAGAGACATGAGTGCCTTGATTTAGCCAGAATTAGGCCAGATACTTTTCAGTTTACTTGAGATAATTGGTTCCTTTTCTTGTGCTTAAGTCATTTTGAGTAGAACTGTTATCATTTATAATAAAAAAAGTCATGACCAACTAGATGAGGACATGAAGCTGAAGAAGGAAGAGACTTCAGCATATTTATATGCTAAAGGGAAAGACACAGTGGAGAGGAAACAATGAAAATATGGGAAAGAGGAGATGGATAATGATCTTCTGAAGTCCCAGGGAAAGCAGGATTGGACAGAATTAAGATTACAGGAGGAGAGATATGCCTCAAGTGGAAGAAAAGATAATTTTTCTTTTAAGACAAATAGATGGTTACAGATGAATGCAGAGACAGGGAAATATATAGTTGAGGGGTGGGGCGAAAAGCTGAAAGAGTTCATATACTACTGGTTCGATTTTCAATTTTCCACTGATAAGTAAAAGTCAATTTCATTTTATAGAAATGGCATTGGGCTGGGATTCAAAAGACATGGAATCTATTTCTGGTCTTTCATTAATTAGATATGAAATTTTTGGACCAGTCATTTAATCTCTTGGAGTCTTGGCTTCTTTCACTATAAAATGACAAACTGCACAAAGGTCCCTTCCAATTTAAGTCTTATGATTCAACATGCTTTCTCATATAATTTTTGACATTTTTCTTCTTCCCTTTTTGAAATTGGAATACGGAAGATAAAAACTGCTATGCTTTTTAAAAAACATTCTCAAAAGCAGTATTTGAATATATTTAAAGTATGTTTTGCCACCAAAGACTAATATGTGAAAAATATAATAAACATACTCAATTAATTATTACCAACAGTACCAGAAACTATAACAGCTTTTCATGCATTATCTCATTTAATCCCGAAAGCCCTAAAATATAACCAGATAAGGAATTTAGACAAAGTGGTTAAGCAGATTATGAAAGGTTACACTAAATGTCAGAGCTAGGACTTGGACATATTGTTTTCAGATCCTGTGAACTTAACTACTATACCATACAGCTCCTCCTTAAAAAAAAAAAGTAGCCCACTCAATAAAACAGGGATACAATTATTATTGGGTGTTAAGGTATCTAGATGAGGCTTTAATATAATAATATAAATTGCATTTGGAATAGTGAGTGGGAAATAAAGGAGGAAAACCATGTAAATAGAATACAAAAGTAAGCAGAGGGAAGGACAGATAAGCTCTTGTGTGCAGAAGGACAAGTAATAGAGTAGTAGAATAAGGAAGCAGTAAGTTAGAGGGCTACGTGTTGAACGAAGATAAATATAAGAAAGTTGGGCCGGGCGCGGTGGCTCAAGCCTGTAATCCCAGCACTTTGGGAGGCCGAGACGGGCGGATCACGAGGTCAGGAGATCGAGACCATCCTGGCTAACACGGTGAAACCCCGTCTCTACTAAAAAATACAAAAAACTAGCCGGGCGAGGTGGCGGGCGCCTGTAGTCCCAGCTACTCCGGAGGCTGAGGCAGGAGAATGGCGTAAACCCGGGAGGCGGAGCTTGCAGTGAGCTGAGATCCGGCCACTGCACTCCAGCCGGGGCGATAGAGCGAGACTCTGTCTCAAAAAAAAAAAAAAAAAAAAAGAAAGTTGACAATTTTATACTTCCTATCCACTTTGTAATGATATCCAGGCTTTGAATAAGTCGGATAAATGTTCTGATTCTCCAGGTGGGATTAGGGAACTTTTCTTGGTATCATTATTGGGCCTAATAGCTGCCATGGTATCATAAGAGGTAGTGAATACTCCAGCCCCTGCCTCTGTAAAATCTTAAATTATGACTAGACGAAAAAAAAGTTACAACATGAAAAAAAAATGGCAGCATGAAGAAAAGAATGTCAACAGAAACCAATGCCAAACACATGAAATGATTTTCAGAAAACCCCAAGCTTACCATTTCTACATACAGCCACTTGAAGAAATAACTCAATGGATAGGACTGTCTCATGTTTTAATAGACTGGCTATTAGTAGCATTATTCAGGGAAATTATGCTCTATTAATTGCAGGAACCAGAGTAATGATGAACCAGGCAGTGTCAAATTTATATGCATTATCTCATTAATTTAATGACAGACACAAATAAAAAAGCAAATCTAGATTACAAACTAGCTATATTCCACAACCTAAGTTATATTCTCATACTAACATAGAATTGTAAGAATCATAGGTTTAAGAATTGGAGGCCGGGCGCGGTGGCTCAAGCCTGTAATCCCAGCACTTTGGGAGGCCGAGACGGGCGGATCACAAGGTCAGGAGATCGAGACCATCCTGGCTAACACGGTGAAACCCCGTCTCTACTAAAAATACAAAAAAACTAGCCGGGCGAGGTGGCAGGCGCCTGTAGTCCCAGCTACTCGGGAGGCTGAGGCAGGAGAATGGCATAAACCCGGGAGGCGGAGCTTGCAGTGAGCTGAGATCTGGCCACTGCACTCCAGTCCGGGCGACAGAGCGAGACTCCGTCTCAAAAAAAAAAAAAAAAAAAAAAAAGAATTGGAGAGATATTAAAGGTCACCCGGTTCAATACCTTCATCTTAAAGGTAAGACTAAAGCCCAAAGAGATTAAATAACTTACCCAAGGTCACATTGATATTTTGTAAAACTGGACTAGTTTTATAAACATAAAATTTTATAGTTCCTATCCACTTTGTAATAATATCCAGGCTTTGAATAAGTTGGATAAATACTCTAATTCTCCTAGTTTTATAAGCATACAATTATTTTAAATAATTCTAATGATATGAACATAATCATTCAGTATGTTAATACTTTATATACCCAAGGATACCTTATTTGCTCAGATTTTCCTCATAGTATCTTTAAATTAAAATAGCATTATGTAGGAAAGAGATTTTAAAAAAATGTATGACAAACAGAGTAAGACCATTTGAATAACAGACCCAAGAATTTGAAAATGATTCAGTAATCTAAGAGAAAAATGTTGCCAAGTTAATAATTATAATAATTTCACATACTGGTGTTTCAATAACACTGCTTCTCAATTCAAAGTAATAATAAGCCTTTTACTCTCTCAAGTAAGTATCAATGGTAATCTACCTTTGTCTTGATATTCAGATGGTTCTTGTCTAACTTTTCCATAGATTTCAGGCTGATCCCACTGCTCCATTATAGGTAATTCAGATATGTTTAAATATTCTGATCTTTATAAAGATAAAACAATAAAAATGTTAAAAAATGAAAATTAATGTAAGCCTGAAAACTATTTATTCATATAAATAAAAATAATGATTTATCTATTTAATACTTCTATGATAAACTGGACCCTGCCTGGGTAGCAAATAAATAGGTGCTTAATGAAAGTGACCAATACTTAGTCATCTTTACACGCCCTTAGTTAGATAACAAAAGCCACGATCTGTAGAAGTACTGCTGGCATCTGTCCTGATGAGTCAGTTCCTGTTCTGTACTAGTTGTTAAATATATTGAATGTCATTTCTGCATATAGAATGCCCTTATCTGGAAGGGAAATTACATATATGATTGTCCTGTAGGCATCAGGATACAGAAAAAGAATACTGAGTTACCACCTAAGACCTTCTGCTTGCTAACTAGGAATATGAACTTCAGTTTTTCCATTTAAACAATGGGGAAAAAAATACCTCATTTTATGGGCCATGTTGTTGTTTAAGTCAGAAAATATAATGCACAAATGTGCAATTTTCATATTATAAATCTGAGATATTATTAGCATGGACTGAGCTTCTAAATGGAAAGGTTAGACTTTATATGCCAACATGATTTCCATTTTTAAAGTATACTCTTGTCACTTAGTTTATATTCCCTATAAAGAGAGACCCTACGGGAATGTCATAGGAGAGGTAGTTTCCTAGGGAAGAGATGATTTCATGAGTGTTATTTCATAACTGTAGAGTTCTAAACAAATTTAGGGTATTAAAGATAATGACACCAGGCCGGGCGCGGTGGCTCAAGCCTGTAATCCCAGCACTTTGGGAGGCCGAGACGGGCGGATCACGAGGTCAGGAGATCGAGACCATCCTGGCGAACATGGTGAAACCTCGTCTCTACTAAAAAATACAAAAAACTAGCCAGGCGAGGTTGGCGGGCGCCTGTAGTCCCAGCTACTCCGGAGGCTGAGGCGGGAGAATGGCTTAAACCCAGGAGGCGGAGCTTGCAGTGAGCTGAGATCCGGCCACTGCACTCCAGCCTGGGCGACAGAGCGAGACTCCGTCTCAAAAAAAAAAAAAAAAAAAAAAAAAAAAAAAGATAATGACACCATTATGATGTTATTGCTTCATTATGGAACTAAACGGTAACTGTGACTTGATGGTAGCCAGTGATTATCTTTCCCTGAATAAGTGGTTACCTGCAGGAACAGAGTTTATGATAAATATTTTACCTTAGATATTAACATTATATTTATACCTCGATATACTAGGAAGGGAAGGTTTTGGAGTAAAACCGAACTCTTTAAGGTCCACACTTTGAGATTTATTCATCTGTATCTATAAAGAAACAAAAATAAGTCCAACTAGCAGTTTCACATCAATAACTTTAACAAATGAGCCAAACAACAAAACTCCTGCTGGTACATAAAGTCCCCAAATCAATGAATTAGGAGAAACTCAGGTTAGTTCTTGACTTGAATATTTCACTCAGGTCCTTCTTAAATGTTGGCTTTTTTTTTTTTTTTTGAGATGGAGTTTTATTCTTTCACCTAGGCTGGAGTGCAGTGGTATAATCTCAGCTCACTGCAACCTCTGCCTCCTGGGTTTAACCAATTCTCTGCCTCAGCCTCCTGAGTAGCTGGGATTATAGGCGCCTGCCATCACGCCTGGCTAATTTTTGTATTTTTAGTAGAGACGGGGTTTCACTATGTTGGCCAGGCTGGTCTTGAACTTCTGACCTTGTGATCCACCTGCCTCGGCCTCCCAAAGTGCTGGGATTACAGGCGTGAGCCACCACGTCCGGCCTAAATATTGGCATTCTTCATGGTTCTTCACTAGGTCTCTTCTTACACTACACTTTCTCAATCAAAGATCTCATTCTTGGCCGGGCGCGGTGGCTCAAGCCTGTAATCCCAGCACTTTGGGAGGCCGAGACCGGCGGATCACGAGGTCAGGAGATCGAGACCATCCTGGCTAACACGGTGAAACCCTGTCTCTACTAAAAATACAAAAACTAGCCGGACGAGGTGGTGGGCGCCTGTAGTCCCAGCTACTCGGGAGGCTGAGGCAGGAGAATGGCGTAAACCCGGGAGGCGGAGTTTGCAGTGAGCTGAGATAGGGCCACTGCACTCCAGTCCGGGCGACAGAGCGAGACTCCGCCTCAAAAAAAAAAAAAAAAAAAAAAATCTCATTCTTGTGGCTTCAATTGTCATCTACGTGTGAATGACTCTCAAATTTCTACTTCTAGCTCAGCTCTCTCTCCTGATTTTTTTTTTTTTTTTTGAGACGGAGTCTCGCTCTGTCGCCCAAACTGGAGCGCAGTGGCCGGATCTCAGATCACTGCAAGCTCCGCCTTTCGGGTTCACGCCATTCTCCTGCCTCAGCCTCCCGAGTAGCTGGGACTATAGGCGCCCGCCACCTCGCCCGGCTAGTTTTTTAATATTTTTTAGTAGAGACGGGGTTTCACCGGGTTAGCCAGCATGGTCTCGATCTCCTGACCTTCTGATCCGCCCGTCTCGGCCTCCCAAAGTGCTGGGATTACAAGCTTGAGCCACCGCGCCCGGCCTCTCTCCTGATTTTCAAACAGTTTTATCCAACTGTCTGTAGGACATCTTTATCTAGATATCTTGCAGGCCCTCTAAATTCAGTATTTCCCAAGTTGAACTTATTCTGTTCTCTATTCTGGCAAACTTGCTTTTCCTTCAGAATATCTACCCAAACGAGGCCCTACTTTTCTCCCGGTGGCTAATGCCAGAAAGCTGGGCATCATTTTGACTGCTCCTTCTACTTTGTCTCTTATAACCAATGAAGTGGCAAGGTAGTGATTCTACCTCTGAAAAATATTTTAACCCAGTCACTTCTCTCCATTGCTATGGCCACTACCCTAAACTAGGCCATTATTTTGCTTAGATTATTGTAAAAACCACCTAATGAGTCCCTTTGTTCCTATTCTATCATCCTCTAATCCCTTTTCTACATTGCAGTCAGAGTGACCTTTATAAAATACAATTTTGATCATGTTACTGTTAAAACTTTTCATTGGCTTCTCAGTACTTTCATGATAAAGTCTAATTCCTTAAAATAGCAAATAGGTCTGCATGACCTAGCTCCTACTTGCCTCTTCAGCCTCATCTCTCTCTCTATTCCTTTACTTGTAATTGAACTCTAGACATACTGTGTTACTGAGAAAGAGTTTCTTTAAAGATCTCTCTCTCTCTCTCTCTTTACTACCTCTGGACCTTTGTATAATCTTTATGCCTGGAATATTTAGCTATCCCTTCCTTCTATAATTCTGGTGCCTGCCCCTCCATCCTTGGCTTATCCTTCAGGTCTCAATCACATCTATTAGGAGTCCGTTCTTGGTCCATCAAATGTTGATTGAGTACATTTTCTATCTAAACTTAAGTGTGTTGTACTTCTGTCACAGAATCACTCATCACACTACACTAAAAAAGCATACTGACTTATTTGTATTTCTCACTCAACTACAAATTCTATGATTGGGAATAATACTGTCTTATTCATCACTATATCTTAGCACTTCGGCATATTCTTGGTGCTCAATGAAGATGAAAGGAAAGAAGAAAGATTTAGAAAAAAAGGAAGGAAGAAAGAAGGGAAGAAGGACTATGAATAATGGTAATATTTTTAGTCAAGCCCACAAGTAATTCTAAAGTACACTGTGGATACCTACCTAATTGATAGACAGAATAAAGAATATTTATATACATTTAATTATAGAACAAAGGGAAAAATGTTATTAAAACTAACCTTCAGACATTTAACTGGAGGAACAGATGAAACAGCGTTCCTGTTTCTTAAATCAGATAAATATGAAGAAATTGTTGACTCTTTAATTTCTGACTTCTGTACAACACCAATTTTACCTATGAAAAGAAACTTCAGATTCTTTAGGTTAAACTTCAGATTTTATTCTTATAAAGTCAAATTTCTTTAAATTTTCAAATCTAGTATTTACCTTTTTCATGTTGCCCAGAAAACAGAGAAAATTATTTGAGTTATTAAGTTGCATAATATAAATATCATACATAGATAATTAGGATGTCATTACTATCCACCAAAAACCTTTCAATTCTGAACACTTGAAATAAACTTGTTTTAAGGAACTCACAGCAGTCATGTCCACATGTATGTTTACTTTTACAAGGATGATTGCATTCTCGGTTCCCAGGTTTTTTGCTGGCAGTCATTCCTAAATAATATAGGAAAAAACAAACCTATTTGTCACTGCATTTATTATTGTTAATTTAATATAATTAATTTTTATCTAGTTTCCTTCCTTTCAGACAATACAAAAATATTGATTTTTATACTTCCTCAAGTGTTTTGTAATCCACATAATTTTTTTTTAAATAAAGAGATAGGGTCTTGCTATGTTGCCTAGGCTGGAGTGCCGTGGCTATTCACAGGCATGATAATTAGTACTATAGTCTCAATCTCCTGGGCTCAAGAGATCCTCCTGTTTCAGCCTTCCAAGTAGCTGGGACTACAGGCACTTACCACCATGCCTGGTAATTTTTAAAACATATTTTCGATAAGTTAGTCCCTGCCCCACTATTAGTCCCAACAAGAAACATCGAGCCACCTACAAGCTTCTCTCGACCTCCCTGGTGTGTATAACCTCCCTGGTGTGTGTGTGTGTGTGTGTGTGTGTGTGTGTGCGCGTGCGCATGCGCACGTATATATATATAGACACTATATATATATAGACTATATAGACACACACAGACATATATATATAATTTAATACTCTCAACCTCCATGGTATATATTTTCTATGTATGTATGTGTGTGTATATATATATAAAACATTATATATATATATAATGTTAATAGGGTCAAATATGGCGACATATCAGTAACTTTTATACTAAATGAGGTAAGAATGAAGGTGGAGTTTAAAAACACTTCTGCTGCTTTGTACTTAAGCCTGAAAAACCCGGAAAGAAGCCAACATCATGGCATTTTGACGGTACTGCTGACAGAAGTTAGTAAACAGGATGTAATATATATTTAATAAATATTAGAAATAAATGCTTTAGGGATCTAATAAATTTGCTATATGAATTCACAGAAAAGAGAGATTATTTCCATCTTGACTCCTCTAAGTTAGAATTAACATATCCAAATATATAGTTTATTCTTCATTTATTATATTTTAAACCAGCTTTTTCTTGATCTTAGCTCTCACTAGTAGCACAGGGAAGGAGAGATGTTTGAACTGGTCCTTGAAGGACAGACAGAAATATGAAAATGAGAATGAGACCAAGGGAAGATATTCCAGATGGAGGGCATAATACCCAAAGGTAGCAAATCACAGATTGTAAGAGCTGAAATCAGCTTATTTTTGCTGAAGCATAGATTTTAAGTGACCCAGAAATGTTGGAGATAGTGGAGAGCTTGAAAACCTTTACAACATTTCTTGGTCCTTTACTCTTCATTTTCGGTACCATTGTTCAATCAAGCTTTTCCAAGCCATGGCACATCTAGACAGTGATAATACACATATTGCAGCCTAGGGTAAATGGATGAGGCTGCTCAACATATGAGGCAATGGCTGGTCCTTAGGGCTGAACAGATCAATGTATTGGGTACTGATGAAGTAAAAAGAAAGTACCTGGCAGCTGGAAGCTGAGAGCTAAATCACAGTATTCCCAATTGAGCAAACAATTTTGAGAATATAAATACCCAGATAAGGCCACTTTGTGACCATAGTAGAAGAAGACAGAGATAAGACTACTGCAGGGGCCATTGAAAACAATATGCTAAGAATAGATAGGGCTCAAGGACAGTATCTTCAGTTGAACTTTTAATGAACTCCAGTAGGCACCAAGAAGGCAGATAAATAAGGAAGAGCCTAGAGACAAGGAACTAAGCAGAAGGTTACATCTGGGTAGAGAAAAGTTGTTTTGCATTGTGTTATTTCTGCTGACGTGGGGTTATGGAGTATAAATAAGGTGAGGCAGAGGCTCTGCGCACGGCCGCCATGTTCTCTGTTTGTCTTTGTCTCTTGTGTCTGTTCATTCTCCACCATCCCTGGCACGGTCCTCGATAAGTGGTGCAGCGAGCAGGGTCCACACGGGTGAGTAGTGGGGAACAAGAAGGGGAACCCCCTAGGAGCGGGTAAAACCCAGAGATTGTTAAGGGGAACCTTCTTAAGCTTTCATTATGGGGAATTCCAGTTCCTTGGCCTCAGAATATTTGAGATTATTACAAGGGCTTTTACTTTCGATTGGGGTTGATACAAAAGAGAGAACTTTGCGGAAATTGTTTGCTCATGTGGAACAACATTGCTATTGGTTTCAATATCAAACTAAAGTGCAATTAAATAAACGAGATTGGCAACAGGTTGTTAAGACCCTTCGTCAAGCGCACCAGCGTGGCGATGTAATGTCGGCACCTTTGTGGGCCCTCTGTGCCTCTATTACTCAGGCCTTGGAGCTCTTAGAGACAGACTCTGAAAAAGGGGAAGGTGGGGATAAGGAGTCTTCGAAGTCTCCGATAGCCATTTCCCCTCCTTTAGATAATCCTGTAACTGATGGAGAAGGTCCTTTGTATAATGATGTGTCTCAGGAAAAGGAATCAGAAATTCAAAAGGAGCTTCAGCCGGTTATTCAATTGCTACAACAAATTTTACAATTGCAGTTACCTCCCCCTCGACCTTCTCCTCCACCCACTCCTGTTTTTACTTTTCCCGTGGTTCATCCATCCCCATCAGCACCCAAGG
This sequence comes from Trachypithecus francoisi, assembly GCF_009764315.1. Taxonomy (NCBI): domain Eukaryota; kingdom Metazoa; phylum Chordata; class Mammalia; order Primates; family Cercopithecidae; genus Trachypithecus; species Trachypithecus francoisi. The sequence continues at coordinate 64,497 of NW_022680618.1, read as the reverse complement.
CAGAGGAGGAGGATAGTTTTCCACCACCACCGCCGGTGGAAATGCTGCCTCGTTCAGGCACGGTTTTTGCTGTCCCCGCTTCTACTGCTAAAGCTGTAATTGAGGTATTGGATTCTCAAAAGGATGAGGATCCTCTACAATTGTTCCCCATTACTAGGCAACCTTTTGGCCCTAATGATCAATTTCCTCAAGGAGGTATGAATGTGCAGTATAATGTCCTTCAATTTAAGTTCCTTAAAGAAATGAAGGCAGCTATTGCTAATTATGGCCCTCAATCTCCTTTTGTCATGGGGCTTCTAGATTCTTTCTCCTCTGAGAATTTGTTTTTACCTCTTGATTGGGAGACTTTGGGAAAGGCTGTTTTGGACCGCTCTCAGTGGCTTCAGTTACGCAGTTGGTGGCTGAAAGATGCCAAAGAACAGGCCCACTGCAATGCCGCTAGAAATCATCCAGGACCAACAGAGGAGCAATTAACAGGTACTGGTCAGTTTGCTACCGTAGTGGCTCAATCTGGGCTCGATGACATGGCATTATCACAAATTAAAGGACTTTTTTTAAAGGCTTGGTGTAAAGTAGAACCATCGGGAAAAACTGCCTTGTCTTTTGTTAAGGTTTTGCAGGGTGCCAATGAACCTTATCCTGATTTTGTTGCCCGGCTCCAAGATGCTGTAATAAAGACTGTGGGTAATGGGGCAGCAGGCAAAATCCTGGTAACCACATTAGCTTTTGAGAATGCTAATCAGGAATGTCAGAGGTTGTTGCGTCCTTTAAAGGCTGCTGGAAACTTACAAATAGAAGATTTTATTAGAGCCTGTGCAGGAGTGGGAGGGGCTGCTTATAATGCTCAATTGTTTGCTGGAGCTCTATCTAAGGCACTCATGGGAAAAAAGGGAGTTTGCTTCCAATGTGGAAAGACCGGTCATTTTAAAAAGGAGTGCATTAAGTTATCTAATAAGAATGACTCCTCCAAAGTAGGATCTAAAAGGCTTCCCACTGAGCCCTGTCGTCGTTGCGGCAAAGGGCGACACTGGACTAATGAATGTCACTCTAAAGTGGACAAAAACGATAATCCTCTAACCTCCAGATCGGGAAACTTGCAGAGGGGCCCTTCAGCTTGGGGCCCCAGCAACAATACAAGCCCTCTTCATTTGCAATTTCCAGTCAGCTCGGGGGTCCAGCATCAGCAGGCCAGTCAGTCAATGTTAACCCCCAATTTTCAGTAGCTCAGCTTTTCTCTGCTACTTCTGGTAGTGCTGCTGCTGATGTGGTGATTTTGCAGGCCATTGAACTCACCCCAGAAATGGGAGTTGTTAAATTGGCTACAGGTGTTTTTGGGCCATTACCTCCACATACTGTTGGATTGCTTATAGGACGCAGTAGTAGTATTCTACAGGGTTTACAAGTTCATTTGGGTGTTATAGATTCTGATTATAAAGGGGAAATTCAAATTATGGCACAGGCTCATAAAGCTATATCCCTTAAAGAGGGGCAGCGGGTTGCACAACTCCTTTTACTACCCTATTTTCAGTTTCCTTCATGGAGGCAAGAAAGAACCGGAGTTTTTGGAAGCACGGGTAAACATATTTTTTGGGAAACCTTAGTAACTCAACAAAAACCCTTGTTTCCCCTCAAAATAGAGGCACAAATTTTCCAGGGCTTGGTCAACACTGGAGCTGACGTTTCCATTATTGCCTCCGACCAATGGCCTTTACAGTGGCCTAAACAGCCTGTTGCTGTTTCTCTTACCGGATTAGGTTCTGTCTCTGAGGTATATCAAAGTTCTCAATCCTTGAGTTGTCGAGGGCCAGATGGTCAAACGGCCCAAGTCCAGTTTTATATTGTTCCTATTGCCCTAAATTTATGGGGGCGAGATTTATTGCAACAATTTGGAGCTTTTGTTTCTATTCCTCATGTCTCTAATTCTGCCAAGAACATGATGTTCCGCATGGGCTACAATCCCCTTGAAAAATCTTTTTTTTTTTTTATTATACTTTAAGTTCTAGGGTACATGTGCATAACGTGCAGGTTTGTTACACATGTATACTTATGCCATGTTGGTGTGCTGCACCCATCAACTCGTCAGCACCCATCAATTCATCATTTATATCATGTATAACTCCCTAATGCAATCCCTCCCTCCTCCCCCCTCCCCATGATAGGCCCCAGTGTGTGATGTTCCCCTTCCCAAGTCCAAATGATCTCATTGTTCAGTTCCCACCTATGAGTGAGAACATGCGGTGTTTGGTTTTCTCTTCTTGTGATAGTTTGCTAAGAATGATGGTTTCCAGCTGCATCCATGTCCCTACAAAGGACGCAAATTCATCCTTTTTTATGGCTGCATAGTATTCCATGGTGTATATGTGCCACATTTTCTTAATCCAGTCTGTCACAGATGGACATTTGGGTTGATTCCAAGTCTTTGCTATTGTGAATAGTGCCTCAATAAACATACGTGTGCATGTGTCTTTGTAGTAGAATAATTTATAATCCTTTGGGTATATACCCAGTAGTGGGATGGCTGGGTCATATGGTACATCTAGTTCTAGATCCTTGAGGAATTGCCATACTGTTTTCCATAATGGTTGAACTAGTTTACAATCCCACCAACAGTGTAAAAGTGTTCCTATTTCTCCACATCCTCTCCAACACCTGTTGTTTCCTGACTTCTTAATGATTGCCATTCTAACTGGTGTGAGATGGTATCTCATTGTGGTTTTGATTTGCATTTCTTTGATGGCGAGTGATGATGAGCATTTTTTCATGTGTCTGTTGGCTGTATGAATGTCTTCTTTTGAGAAATGTCTGTTCATATCCTTTCCCCACTTTTTGATGGGGTTGTTTGTTTTTTTCTTGTATATTTGTTTGAGTTCTTTGTAGATTCTGGATATTAGCCCTTTGTCAGATGAGTAGGTTGCAAAAATTTTCTCCCATTCTGTAGGTTGCCTGTTCACTCTGATGGTAGTTTCTTTAGCTGTGCAAAAGCTCTTTAGTTTAATTAGATCCCATTTGTCAATTTTGGCTTTTGCTGCCATTGCTTTTGGTGTTTTAGACATGAAGTCCTTGCCCATGCCTATGTCCTGAATGGTACTACCTAGATTTTCTTCTAGGGTTTTTATGGTATTAGGTCTAACATTTAAGTCTCTAATCCATCTTGAATTAATTTTCGTATAAGGAGTAAGGAAAGGATCCAGTTTCAGCTTTCTACTTATGGCTAGCCAGTTTTCCCAGCACCATTTATTGAATAGGGAATCCTTTCCCCATTTCTTGTTTCTCTCAGGTTTGTCAAAGATCAGAGCAGAACTGAAGGAGATAGAGACACAAAAAACCCTCCAAAAAATCAATGAATCCAGGAGTTGGTTTTTTGAAAAGATCAACAAAATTGACAGACTGCTAGCAAGACTAATAAAGAAGAAAAGAGAGAGGAATCAAATAGACGCAATAAAAAATGATAAAGGGGATATCACCACCGACCCCACAGAAATACAAACAACCATCGGAGAATACTATAAACGCCTCTACGCAAATCAACTAGAAAATCTAGAAGAAATGGATAATTTCCTGGACACTTACACTCTCCCAAGACTAAACCAGGAAGAAGTTGAATCCCTGAATAGACCAATAGCAGGCTCTGAAATTGAGGCAACAATTAATAGCCTACCCACCAAAAAAAGTCCAGGACCAGATGGATTCACAGCTGAATTCTACCAGAGGTACAAGGAGGAGCTGGTACCATTCCTTCTGAAACTATTCCAATCAATAGAAAAAGAGGGAATCCTCCCTAACTCATTTTATGAGGCCAACATCATCCTGATACCAAAGCCTGGCAGAGACACAACAAAAAAAGAGAATTTTAGACCAATATCCCTGATGAACATTGATGCAAAAATTCTCAATAAAATACTGGCAAACCGGATTCAGCAGCACATCAAAAAGCTTATCCACCATGATCAAGTGGGCTTCATCCCTGGGATGCAAGGCTGGTTCAACATTCGCAAATCAATAAACGTAATCCAGCATATAAACAGAACCAAAGACAAGAACCACATGATTATCTCAATAGATGCAGAAAAGGCTTTTGACAAAATTCAACAGCCCTTCATGCTAAAAATGCTCAATAAATTCGGTATTGATGGAACGTAGCTCAAAATAATAAGAGCTATTTATGACAAACCCACAGCTAATATCATACTGAATGGGCAAAAACTGGAAAAATTCCCTTTGAAAACTGGCACAAGACAGGGATGCCCTCTGTCACCACTCCTGTTCAACATAGTGTTGGAAGTTCTGGCTAGGGCAATCAGGCAAGAGAAAGAAATCAAGGGTATCCAGTTAGGAAAAGAAGAAGTCAAATTGTCCCTGTTTGCAGATGACATGATTGTATATTTAGAAAACCCCATCATCTCAGCCCAAAATCTCCTTAAGCTGATAAGCAACTTCAGCAAAGTCTCAGGATACAAAATTAATGTGCAAAAATCACAAGCATTCTTATATACCAGTAACAGACAAGCAGAGAGCCAAATCAGGAATGAACTTCCATTCACAATTGCTTCAAAGAGAATAAAATACCTAGGATTCCAACTTACAAGGGATGTAAAGGACCTCTTCAAGGAGAACTACAAACCACTGCTCAGTGAAATAAAAGAGGACACAAACAAATGGAAGAACTTACCATGCTCTTGGATAGGAAGAATCAATATCGTGAAAATGGCCATACTGCCCAAGGTTATTTATAGATTCAATGCCATCCCCATCAAGCTACCAATGACTTTCTTCACAGAATTGGAAAAAACGGCTTTAAAGTTCATATGGAACCAAAAAAGAGCCCGCATTGCCAAGACAATCCTAAGTCAAAAGGACAAAGCTGGAGGCGTCACGCTACCTGACTTCAAACTATACTACAAGGCTACAGTAACCAAAACAGCATGGTACTGGTACCAAAACAGAGATATAGACCAATGGAACAGAACAGAGTCCTCAGAAATAATACCACACATCTACAGCCATCTGATGTTTAACAAACCTGAGAAAAATCTTTAAACATGTAGCCACTGTTCAGCAGCCTCAAGCCCTTCCCTTAACGTGGAAAACTAATATTCCTCTATGGGTTGAACAGTGGCCTTTAACACGTGAGAAGCTTGAGGCCTTGGAAAACTTAGTTCAGGAACAATTATCCTTAGGTCATATAGAACCTAGTACTTCTCCATGGAATTCCCCTGTTTTTGTAATAAAGAAAAAAAGTGGTAAATGGAGACTATTAACAGATCTTCATGCTATTAATGCATGTATTCAACCCATGGGATCCTTACAACCTGGCCTTCCTAACCCTTCTATGATTCCTCAAGATTGGTTGCTCATGGTTATTGATTTAAAGGATTGTTTTCTTTCTATTCCTTTGGATCAAAAGGATTGTGAGCGTTTTGCCTTCTCTGTCCCTGTTTTTAATAATTCTCAGCCACTTTCTTGATATCAGTGGAAGGTTTTACCTCAAGGTATGTTAAAGAGCCCTACCATGTGTCAAGAATTTGTCCATCGGGCCCTGGATCCTGTTCGAAAGCGTCATCCTTCTGTTCTTTTATATCATTATGTGGATGACATTCTTCTTGCTGCACCCACCAAAGAAAAGCAGCAAGAAGCTTTCACATCGTTACAAACTCAGCTTTCTTTTTACTCACTTAATATTGCCCCAGAAAAAATTCAAGTGGATTTTCCTATTCAATATTTAGATTATACCTTGGGAGCACAAAATATTTGACCCCAAAAAATTCAAATTCGACGCGATCATTTAAAAACATTAAATGACTTTCAAAAGCTTTTAGGAGATATTAATTGGATGCGTCCTGTTTTAGGAATACCAACGTATCAGTTACAACATCTTTTTTCTATTCTAGAAGGAGACAGTCACTTGAACAGCTCACGTCATTTAACTCCTTTGGCTTTACAGGAACTCCAGCTTGTAGAATAGCAACTTCAAAAGGCCCATTTACATTATATCCTTCCCGACGTTCCCCTTTCCTTTTGTTTATTTCATACTTTACATTCTCCCACAGGAATGATTCATCAAACAAATCGGCCGTTAGAATGGATCTTTTTGCCCAATAAAACATCTAAATGCTTGACTACTTATATCGACCATTTAGCTGAATTGATCATCAAAGGACGGCATCACTGTCGACAACTCTGGGGAGGAGATCCTTCCTTAATTATCTCTCAATTCACTCATAGTCAGATTACTTATCTTCTTGCCACTTCTGATTCTTGGCAAGTTGCTTGCGCCTCTTTTGTTGGACAATTTTCTACCCAATATCCTAAGTCTCCGATCTTTTCATTTTGCAGGCAACATTCTGTGTGGCCTTTCTCACCAATATCTGTATTTGCTGTTCAAGGTCCTACCTTTTTTACTGATGCTAGTAACAATGGTGAGGCTGGATATTGGAGTGTTCATCAATCTCGAGTTACAGTTTATCCTTATCCCTCGGTACAACAGGGAGAACTGTTTGCTATTCTCATGGTCTTACTTGATTTCCCTACCACCAGTTGTAACATTGTTAGTGATTCTCAATACGCCGTTTATGTTACTTCTTATATTTCTCAGGCCACTCTACCTCTTTGTGCTACTTCTTCTCTTCAAAAACTCTTTTCTTTGTTGTCCTCTACTTTGAGCCAACGTCGAGCTCCTTTATTCATCACTCATCTTCGTTCTCATTCTCAACTTCCTGGACCGTTAGTTCATGGTAATACTCAGATGGATTTGCTTTTAATCGGCCACCTACAGACTGCAGAACAAGAACATGCTCTACATCACACTAATAGTTCTGGCCTTCAACGACGGTTTCATTTAACTCGTAAACAAGCTTGTTCTCTTATTCGAGCTTGTCCTTCTTGTGCTCCTTTGAGCATTCCATCTTTCCATCCTGGGGTTAATCCACGAGGTACTCAAGTTAATCAAATTTGGCAAATGGATGTCACACATGTCCCTTCTTTTGGACGATTAAAGTATGTTCATCATACCATTGATACTTTTTCTCATTTTCAGTGGACAACTCCGTTGCCATCTGAAAAAGCTGATTCTGTTATTACTCATCTCTTAGCTTGTTTCGCCATCATGGGCATTCCTCTTATACTTAAAACTGATAATGCCCCTTCCTATGTTTCTTGTAAATTACAGGTTTTCTTACAGCAATACAATATTCAACATATCACCGGTATCCCGGGCAACAGTCAAGGTCAAGCCATCATTGAGCGCGCAAATTTAACCTTAAAAACTCAGCTGCAAAAACAAAAAGGGGGAAATGAGTCCCCCAGAAACCAGATTCTGAAGGTTCTTTTTATCTTAAATTTTTTGAATCAATGGAGACATTGCAGGACTCCGCTGCCGTAACCCATCTTTCCTCACCTCCCTTGGTGATAGTCCCCGCCAACAATGTAAGGGTTGGTATCCTAATGAAGAAGGTAAGTATGCTCAAGGGCAAGTTCTAAAACAGGGATGGGGCTATGCTCTTGTCCTTACAGGGAGCGGACCTGAGTGGTTTCCTACAAGGCGATTGAAACCCTGTTGAAAAGAAAATTGGACTCAGCATGCATCTCTTCCTTTGTTGGATGTGCCTCGGTGGGGGACTTATTTCCCTTAGTGAGGCTTTGTATGAATATTGGACTTATATTCCCTTTCCACCCTTGTATCAGGGAGTCACCTGGGAGGAGGCGGAAATTAAGGTTTTCACCAATGACACTACTTGGATGCCGTCCCCCTATATGGACAAGGACAACATAGAATGGGAAATGGGAATAATAAACAGCACATATCAATTTGGAGTGGAAGGACTTCCAATTTGCATGGGAAATAGTCCTCAGTGTCTCCGGAAATCGCATGAAGCTTGGGCTGTTCGCCATAATCATAGCCATGTGGCTGCTAATACTGTTATTATTGTAACTAGAAGCTTTCAGTATAATCATACTGTATATAGTAATGAGACTATTCCTAGTTCCTTACCTTTTTGTCCTATCCCAGAGGTTTCCCCTAATATTGAGGTGCTGGAGTGGCAGCACTGTTGGGGAACTAAGCCCCGGATTTTATTAGAATATAATGGGCTGCATTATAACTGATTGGAGTGTGCACGGTGATTTTCAAACAAAATTTAGTCACATACCTTTGAAATGGCACCAGGTAAATAAAAGTATTGCTGCTGACAGTAATGAAACCTTGGTATGGCGTGAAGGAGGCCTGTCGCCACCTATGCCTCATCTTAAACACTCTTTACAAGTACAGAGTCATCTTTGGAAGTTATTAGCTGCAGGCGATGCCATTAGTACTTTTGTGGGGAATATGTCCCTTAATCTTTCTAACCCAAATAGCTCCTTTCATATTCAGTTACATCGGAATACCTCCCAATATATTATTGCTTGTGTCTGAAAGCCTCACCTATTATTAGCAGGGAATTTAACATGGGATAATGATACGGGGATTGTTAATTGTACAGATACGTGTACATTTTTGTCTTGCCTCAATCATTCCTGGTGGCACAACTTTACTGGGGATATTTATATCCTCAGGGCTTGTAAGGAAATTTGGCTACCTGTCAACCTTACGCGACCATGGGGGGCATCACCTCTTGAGACTTATATTTGGACTTCGCTCCAGTGGACCCGCCGTGCCCTTGGACTTATAATTGCCTCAATGATGGGCCTTGTCGCCATCACCTCCACTGCGGCCGTGGCAGGGCTCGCTCTACATCAAAGCATACAAAATGCTGAATCCGTGCAGCAATGGCACAAGCAATCTCACCAGTTGTGGCTTCAACAACGAAACATTGACTCTCAACTTGCTGAAAGATTGGACAACATGGAGCAAGCCTTAACGTGGCTTGGAAATCAGCTCACTGTCCTCAGTACTCAGATAACATTGCAATGTGATTGGAACTCCACTCAATTTTGCATAATGCCTGTGCCTTTTAATGTCTGAGAATTGGACCGAAATCCAAAAATTATTAGTAGGCCATAAAAATATTAGTTTGGACATCCAAGAACTCACTCAAAACATTTCCGAAGCATTTTGACAACAATTACATGTATTGTCCAGATCAGCTACCCTGCAGGAGCTGGGTCAACGCCTTGCTGCCCTTAACCCATGGACCCAGAAGAAAACATGGATTTCTACAATCTCTGGAAGTATATTGCTTTGGGTGCTAGGATTGGTTCTACTTCTCATGGTGATCCGATGCTCCCTCCGTCGCATCCAAAAACAAAGGGAAACACAGGAACAAGTATGGGCTACCTTTCTAGGATTGAGGCAAAACAAAAAGGGGGAAATGCAGGGGCCATTGAAAACAATATGCTAAGAATAGATAGGGCTCAAGGACAGTATCTTCAGTTGAACTTTTAATGAACTCCAGTAGGCACCAAGAAGGCAGATAAATAAGGAAGAGCCTAGAGACAAGGAACTAAGCAGAAGGTTACATCTGGGTAGAGAAAAGTTGTTTTGCATTGTGTTATTTCTGCTGACGTGGGGTTTATGGAGTATAAATAAAGTGAGGCAGGGGCTCTGCGCGCGGCCGCCATGTTCTCTGTTTGTCTTTGTCTCTTGTGTCTGTTCATTCTCCACCATCCCCGGCGCGGTCCTCGATAGACTACCATATAAATATTTCTGAAACTAGAGAAAAGAAGTCTCAAGAACCATAAAAAATAATGAAACATCCCCCTCTTCTGGCTAACACAGATGACTACTATTTTTTAAATCCTCTCACTTCCAAAATAAAATGTACCAAAATACCCAATATCTCACTTCCTGAGAGCATCCAATCTAGAACTGACCTCTGCTTCCCTAAAGCTTCCTAAGAGTCACCCAGCACAAGCTGAAATCCTATAATAAGATTCTGAAATCCTGTAAGAAGAAAATCCTCCTGGCTCCCTGAGATGACCCACAGTTCTGTTGCTATGGAGCTCTCCTTTGCTGCAGTATATTAAATAAACCTAACATTCCTCAAACACAAGTGTGTTCCTCTTAGGCACTGACTGAAAGGCTTTGTCATTAAACTTTGTAAGGTGTGTCATGACTTACTGCTTCAGGTGTTTTGTCCCAAATCATGATCCCGTTACCTCTCACTTAGAGCAGAACTGGTTTCTTTGAATCCAGTCCTCCATGCTACAATTTATTCTACACATTGTTGCTTATTTAATGCTTTTAAAGTTCAATGCTGATCAGATCAATTTGCCCACTTAGAAACATGAGTTACTTCCTACTGCAAACAAAATCAATTCCATCTTCAAGGCCCTGCACGATCCAATTCCAGCTTCCCTTCCTGGGACCCTACATCCATCAAAACACATTCAACTGCCATTCTTCAAATAGCCCCATGCCTTTCTAGAACTGTAGCTTTGATACTGTCTCTTGTCTTAGAAGACCCTCCCTTCCTTGCCCAACAGATGCCTACCAACCTTCAAGTCTGACTCAAATGGGACCTCTGGGTTGGAGGTCTATGGTGATGACCTGATCTCATTTCCCTCTCCTTTGGGCCCCTGTGGCATTTTCTCTGTGCTTATTGCTTACTGTATGCTGCATTATATTTAATGTATTTACAGAAAAAACATAGTGGTGAAGTACAGGGAACACTAAAATAGAATTTAAAAATGAGCTCTAATATAAGCTCTTATTTGGGAAAAAATAGATTTAAAATAGTATCTGTTCTGTTTATCTCACAGAGATGTAAAAATAAAATGTAACTAAGTATGTAAAAACATTTGCAACTAAGTGATAATATATTAATGTATATTATCTCCACTATCTCTACTATTACATCAATTCAAGATTATACAAATAAATTTAAAACTAAAATAGTTCTGAATGCTGTGAAGGAAAGGTACATCATGCTATGTGACAAGAGGTGGAGCTGTTCTGGTCAGGAATGTTGGGCTGAGTACCGAAGAAAGAAGGGAAGTTACGAAGGCAAAGAAGGAGGAGAAAGTGGGATTCAGGCAAAGGGGATAGCATATGCTAAAGCTCTATGACAAGGAAAAGCATGGCACGTTGGAGAAACTGAAAGATCAGTATGACTGATGCTAGCAAATATGAGAAAGTACATAAGATGAGACTATAGTGGTAGTAAAGGCAGCCTATGTTAGCAGGGGAACAGTTCCACCATGGCACCATGGCAATTGCATGTCTCCATATAGGCCATGTAGGTAAGACTCAACTGGTGGCAGAATGCCCTGTGATCACCCTTAAAAAGGGCAAGATAGGCAGTCTTGTGAGGAGCTATCAAAGGCCATTTCACATTTGTTCCATACCTTGCAGAAGACCCCCGATCTTGCAGAAGACTTGCCATGAGGCAGTTTCTCATCTGCCTCCCTGATTCCACTAAGGCATGGAACTTTCCACTTTGTCCATTTCGGATAAAACTGCTTAGCTGCAGCCTAGAGTTCACGTCTCAAAAACAAAGCAACCTACCACTTATGTTGTCTGTCATCTGACCCCTCTAGTTTGGTATCATCCTGTGGAATTGGGGATAAAGCAGCTAATACCATGCTGATCTTGCTTTGCCATCTGTGTAAGTAATAAAACTGTTTAAATCCATCAGGGTATCCTTACCAGCCAAATCTACAAAAGTGAGGCAAGACTACATAGCAGCTACCACTGCATTGCTGCTTAGGGACTGGCTGACCATGTGACCATATAGAACCTTCTAGGGGATGCTAATGATTTAGATTCGAAGAGCTATGGGAAGCCACTGAAGTGTTTTAGTCAAAGAGGGGGCATAATCAGATTTGCATTTTGAAAAATATCACTATATAGAATGTAATATGGAGAAGAGATTTGAGATAAGACAGAAAGGATGCAAAAAAACCAGTAGAAGTCTAAGCAGAAATGATGGTAACTCCAGAGTGGTGGTGGAGGTAGAGTTACAGAGAATAGACTGATTTGAGAGATATACAGAAGGTAAAAATATTTTTTTTTTTTTTTTTTTTTTTGAGAAGGAGTCTCGCTCTGTCGCCCAGACTGGAGTGCAGTGGCCGGATCTCAGCTCACTGCAAGCTCCGCCTCCCGGGTTTACGCCATTCTCCTGCCTCAGCCTCCCGAGTAGCTGGGACTACAGGCGCCCGCCACCTCGCCCGGCTAGTTTTTGTATTTTTAGTAGAGACGGGGTTTCACCGTGTTAGCCAGGATGGTCTCGATCTCCTGACCTCGTGATCCGCCCGTCTCGGCCTCCCAAAGTGCTGGGATTACAGGCTTGAGCCACAGCGCCCGGCCGGTAAAAATATTTTTAACACAGAATCAAGTGGAGTGGTTTTCTTTCTTGAGCAGCATATTGCTTCCCCTGAAGTTTTGCAGCCTTCCTTTTAGTCTAGCAATATTCACCTTGTTTCTTTAAGTTCACTCAATAGTTCAAGGGTAAAAACAAATACATGGAAATACCTCACCCATTTATTTCTCCCTCATAGATGCCTCCTTCCTTGAACCCTCTATCTGCCTCCTAATGCAACCTAGCCCTGTCCTATAACTGTCATCTTTGAACTTTTTTTCATTAATTTCCTGGGCTGAATCTGCTACGAATGGATTCTTGGGCTTTTTCTTTCTTGTTTTACTGGTGATCAGTTTCAAGCAACTGCCTAAGAAAGGATGTGTGAGAATAAAATTGTCTGAATCTTTGAATGCATTAAGGTATCTTTTTTTTTTTTTTTTTTTTTGAGGCGGAGTCTCGCTCTGTCGCCCAGGCTGGAGTGCAGTGGCCGGATCTCAGCTCACTGCAAGCTCCGCCTCCCGGGTTTACGCCATTCTCCTGCCTCAGCCTCCCGAGTAGCTGGGACTACAGGAGCCCGCCACGTCGCCCGGCTAGTTTTTGTATTTTTAGTAGAGACGGGGTTTCACAGTGTTCGCCAGGATGGTCTCGATCTCCTGACCTCGTGATCCGCCCGTCTCGGCCTCCCGAAGTGCTGGGATTACAGGCTTGAGCCACCGCGCCCGGCAGGTATCTTTTTTTTTTTAATTTTTTTAATTTTTTTTATTTTTTTGAGGCGGAGTCTCGCTCTGTCGCCGGACTGGAGTGCAGTGGCCGGATCTCAGCTCACTGCAAGCTCCGCCTCCCGGGTTTACGCCATTCTCCTGCCTCAGCCTCCCGAGTAGCTGGGACTACAGGCGCCCGCCACCTCACCCGGCTAGTTTTTGTATTTTTAGTAGAGACGGGGTTTCACCGTGTTAGCCAGGATGGTCTCGATCTCCTGACCTTGTGATCCGCCCGTCTCGGCCTCCCAAAGTGCTGGGATTACAGGCTTGAGCCACCGCGCCCGGCCATTAAGGTATCTTTATATTACTTTCATACTTAGTAGTTTAGCTGGGCATATAAGGTAGAAAATCATTTTTCCTTTGGAATTTTATTTTTTATTACTACAGTTTTGGAGACAGGGTCTCACTCTGTCACCCAGTCTGGAGTGCAGGTATGAGATCATAGCTCACCGCAGCCTTGAACTCTTGAGCTCAAGCAATCCTGCCTTCTCATCCTTTCAAGTGTCTGGGATTACAGGCACAAACCACTGCACCTGGCTTACCCGTGCAATTTTAAATCAATTGATTTTTAGCATCCAACTTTGCTCACAAAAAGACTATTGCAATTTTTTATTTTCGTTCCTTGTAAGCATTTACAATTTTATCTTTATCCACAATGTTCTGAAATATTGCAATTATGCTTTATATGTAGACCTTTCATTCAGCCTAACTAGCATTAAGTAAGCCTTTTTAATGTGAAGATTTCTGTCTCACTTCAGTTCTAAAAAGTTTTCTCAAATTATTTCTTCTGATGTATTTGTTCTTTCTTGAATACTTAAAAGTTAGATACTGGGCTCTTAAATTGCCTCCTTTTTCTCTTATATTTTCTGTCTTCTTGACTTTTTGCTTTCAGTGAGAAGGTACTGACTTTATCTTCAAGCCCTCCAGTTTTCTTTCCAAACATAATTTTTGCTTCTCTGTGCTTGCTGTGGTTCTTTTTATTTTAAAATGGCATCCTATTCAGTTTTGTGAGGTTACTAAAGTTCTCTGAGGTTACTAAAGTTTTTTTTTTTTTTTTTTTGAGAGGGAGTCTCGCTCTGTCTCCCGGACTGGAGTGCAGTGGCCGGATCTCAGCTCACTGCAAGCTCCGCCTCCCGGGTTTACGCCATTCTCCTGCCTCAGCCTCCCGAGTAGCTGGGACTACAGGCGCCCGCCACCTCGCCCAGCTAGTTTTTTGTATTTTTAGTAGAGACGGGGTTTCACCGTGTTAGCCAGGATGGTCTCGATCTCCTGACCTCGTGATCCACCCGTCTCGGCCTCCCAAAGTGTAAAGTTTTATATTAGGTTTTATTACATTCCTGAATTATCCTGTTGCTCTTTCATCCATTTTCTATTTACTTATTTTGGACTTTCACACATTCTACATTTTCCTCAAATGTCTAGTCACCCTTGGTTGTCTGCCTGTAAGGTTCCTACCATATCTCCATTTCGCATATGAGAAAATTCTTACAGAGGTTAAGTAAGATGCTCAAGACTATGCTGTTAGTAAGTAGCAAATTTGAGATTCTAATTCAAGGTAGTCTAATTCCAGAGCCTGATCTATCAACAATTTTCTCTAGTTGTACCAGTTGCTTCAGCTCTCCAAAGGATTCATTTAACTTATTTAGAGAAGGAACCTATTGTTTTGAGGTGGGAAGACTAGGAAGAAAAGCTTTGCAAGTTGCTGTTTTAAAATGAGCAATAAAGAGTTGCCTTTGTCTCTTAAATACTAAAGAACTTCTGAAAAAGGATGTCTAAACGCTGCCACAAGGTGGTGCACAATAACTACGCACATTTGCTCCCAGTGGCAACAACTACGATCTGGGAATCTAATGGAGAGATTTTGAGGGCTCCCAAAAATTTCAAGGCAAAGTTGGCAAATCTTGTCAGGAATGAGGACTGTATGCAAGTTTTATTTGTTTGTCTATATAATACTAGCAAATGGATACTACCTGACGAAATCTTTTTGCTGTATTTTTGTTACACATGGTACTTCGAAAATAAAAGTGCTCCCCTCTACCCTGCCGCCCTCCCTACCTCCTGAGAATTGTCTGAATTTGTCTTATTAGCAATATAAGCTTACAGATATTGGTAATTAGAAAGATAAGGTTCTCAGAAAAAAATTAATCTAAGCTGTACTCTTCTCTTTTGAGAAAAAGTCTGGCTCTGTCACCCAGGCAGGAGTGCAGCTGCACCATCTCAGCTCACCGAAACTTCGGCCTCCCGGGTTCAAGCGATTCTCCCATCTCAGCCCCCTCAGTAGCTGGAACTACAGGCATGCGCCACCACACCCAGTTATTTTTGTATTTTTTGTAGAGACAGGGTTTGTAGAGACCAGCCATGTTGCCCAGGCTGGTCTCGAACCTGTAAGCTCAAGCAATCCACCCACCTCGGCCTCCCAAAGTGCTGAGACTACAGGTGTGAGTCACCGTGCCCAGCCTAAGCTGTACTCTTAAGTATACTCCAAAGATAGCAGATTCCATATTCGATCACTGTCATCATCTGAGATGCAAATATTTTCATAGTTTTGCCACATATTATATTAATTTACTTGTTATAAAGTCTCCAGTTCCAAGCATTTAAAGTAAATTTATTAAAAATATCAAATAGAAATGTATTGAAAGAAAATACTTAAAATTACTTTAACAGGGTCATTAACAGGTGGCGGGGCAAGGGTCACTTCTTTAGAAAAAAAGTCCTGACAATAAGTAGAAAATAGCAAGAATCTCTGACACACTTAGTGTAACTTTCTAATTATAAATTCAAATAATCTGGTCTGTGCAGAAGCCACTGGAGTATTTTTTAATATTACTTTGACTTTTGCAGTTCTCCATTTATGCTAATCATAGATTTATGCACTTCATGGTTTTACTTTTGTTTTTAATGATAAGAGAGTCTCCTTTTCATTTTTCTGTCAAATATTATATTATCGTTTTGTTATTTATTTATGAAGAAAAGGAATACACTGAACTAGAGTCCTTGATTTTGCAACTTAATGCACATACACACCAAAGAATATAAAGAAAAGCAGATTGCCTTTTGACTGGTATTTAGATGGACACACAATGTGCCTGAGGATTGGCTTTATCCTTGTATTCATTCAACTACGTTAATTATCATTATTATTGTTTTTGAGATAGAGTTTTGACTTTGTTGCCCAGGCTGGAGTGCAGTGGCGCAATCTCGGCTCACTGCAACCTCCACCTCCCAGGCTCATGCAATTCTCCTGCCTCAGCCTCCCAGATAGCTGGTATTACAGGTGCCTGCTACCACGCCCAGCTAATTTGTGTATTTTCAGTAGAGATGGGGTATCACCACATTGGCCAGGCTGATCTCGAACTCCTGACCTCAGGTGATCTGCCTGCCTCGACCTCCCAAAGTGTTGGGATTACTGGTGTGAGCCACTGCATCCAGCCCGAAGACATTAAATTTTCATATTCAGAAAAACACTGCAAATGAAGATAAATTTATTAATGTCAAATAGATTTTCTTCAAATTAAGCAAAGCCTATAATTCTTATTTAGAATGCATTTAAAGGATAAGAAGTTTGAATGCCTAATCTTCATATACTAAGAGTAGGCCTGAACATTTTTTAATTTTTGTTTTTACAACTTAAAAATATGTTTCACATTGCCATATACTAAAAATAACAAAAATGTTCTTCTTCAAATTGTACAAGAATTTTACCTCTTGGAACTATAACCATATGTGAGAAATTGCAGCTAAAAGAATGTTTTCAAAAAGTTTGATATGGTTTGGCTGTGTCCCCACCCAAATCTCATCTTGATTTGCAGCTTCCATAATTCCCACATGTTGTGAGAGGGAACTGGGGGAGATAACTGAATCATGGGGGCAGTTTCCCCCATACTGTTTTTGTGGTAGTGAATACGTCTCACAAGATCTGATGATTTTATAAGGGGTTTCCCCTTTTACCTGGCTCTCATTCTCTCTTGTCTGCCACCATGTGAGACGGGCCTTTCAAGCCACGTGGAACTGTGAGCCCAACAAACCTCATTTTCTTTTAAATTACCCAGTCTCAGTTATGTCTTTATCAGCAGCATGGAAACGGACTAATATAAGTTGTAGAAAGCATGAAAAGAATTTTCCATTATTTTACATTCCCTAAGGTGTGTGTTTTTGTTTTTATACATAGTCCTATAATTTGGTAATACACAAAATAGAAACATTTGTTCAACTTGCAAGCACATTTGGAAATAGCCATTTAGCAATTATATTCTTTGAACTAAATATCAGTTTGTATCATTTAATAACACAATCTGACAAGGTATTAGAACAACTGAAATCTGGATTGTTTTGAAAAGGCCCAGGCCGGGCACAGTGGCTCAAGCCTGTAATCCCAGCACTTTGGGAGGCTGAGATGGGCAGATCATGAGGTCAGGAGATGGAGACCATCCTGGCTAACACGTTGAAACCACGTCTCTACTAAAAAAATACAAAAAACTAGCCAGGCGACGTGGCGGGCGCCTGTAGTCCCAGCTACTTGGGAGGCTGAGGCAGGAGAATGGCGTAAGCCCGGGAGGCGGAGCTTGCAGTGAGCTGAGATCCTGCCACTGCACTCTAGCCTGGGCGACAGAGCCAGACTCCATCTCAAAAGAAAAAAAAAAAAAAGAAAAGAAAAGGCCCAAATTTGGTGTCACAACCTTAGTAGGGTAATCTATTGACCCTTCATTGTGTCAGTTATTAAGAAATAGTGTAGGTATGTTATGTTTAAAGGTTTAATTGTGTATCTTTATCCAGGGATATATACATTTGCATATAAAAATTGAATTGTACAATAGGGATATGCATAAGTTCCTAAGATTTGGATGACTACATACAATAGCCCCTTTCATCCATGATTTTACTTTCCACAGTTTCAGTTACCCAAAGTCAACTCTGGTCTGAAAATATTACATGAAAATTTTCAGAAATAAATATCTCATAAGTTTTAAATTGCACACCATTCTGAATAGCATGATAGAATCTCATGCTGTCCCACTTCATTCTGTCCTGGATGTGAATCATCCCTTTGTCCAGCATATCCAGGTTGTATATGCTAACTACCCCTTAGTCACTTGGTAGCTGTCTCAATAATCAAATCGACGGTCATGGTATCACAGTACTTGTGTTCAAGTAACACTTATTTTACTTAATAATGGCTCCAAAGCATAAGAGTAGTGATGCTGGCAATTTGGATGTGCCAAAGAGAAGCTGTAAAGTGTTTCCTTTAAGTGAAAAGGTGAAAGTTCTTGACTTAATAAGGAAATAATACATATAGGGTTCAGTACTACCCACAACAGAGAAATATCAGTACCCCTAGAAACTATCTTTCTGTCCTATTCTAGTCAACTCTGTCAAGAGTAAACTTTATCTTGACTTTTAACAGCACAGATTAGTGTATTAGTTTTCTAGGGCTGCTATAACAAAATACCACACACTGCGTGGCTTAAAACAACAGAAATTTATTGTCACAGTTCTGAAGATTAAAAATCTGAAATAAAGTTGTTGGCAGAGCCATATGCCCTCTGAAGCCTCTAGGGGAGGATCCTTCCTTGACTCTTCCAATTTCTGATAACTCTAGACATTTCTTGGCTTGTGGGAGCAGAACTATAAGCTCTGCCTTTGTCTTTGAATGGCTGTCTTTCCTCTGTATCGGTATTCATCTGGAGTTTTCTCTGTGTCTGTGTCTTTTTGCCTTTTCATATAAGGACACCAGTCATATTGGATTAGGATGCAGTCCTATTGGATTAGGGTCCACCTTAACTTGATTACATTTGCAAACTATTGCAAATAAGATCACATTCACGGGTACCAGGGATTAGAACATCAACATACGTTTTCATGAAACACAATTCAAACCATGAGAGTTAGTAGTGCTTATTTTTGCAATTTATATACATGGGCTCATACAGTATTACTTCTTGTGTCTGGCTTCTTTTGCTGAACTTTATGTTAGTGATATTCATTCATATTGTTGTGTGTAGTCATAGCTAATTCAATCTCCTTGCTCTACAGCAGGGGTTGGAAACTATAGTCCATGGGCCAGCCATCTATTTTTGTAAATAAAGTTTTACTGGAATACACCCATGTCTATTCATTTACATATTGTCTACGGCTGCTTTTGGGTTGCAAAGACCTATGAAGACAGGCTTGCATAGTTATAAAGATCTATAGTCTGCAAACCAAAAACATTTACTATCTGGCCTTTTAAGAAAGTTTTCTGACCCCTGTAGAATTCTATTGGGTCAATATACCACAATTCATTTGTCCATCTAACTGCTGATGAGCTTTTGGCTGGTTTCCATTTTAGGGCTAATATGATAGTACTGCTATGAACATTCCAAAATACATCTTTTGGTGAACATATATGCACACTTCTACCTGGTATATACCTAGAAGAAGAATGGCTCTATCACATAATATGCCAGGGGAATTACTCTATCGTAGAATGCATATGCTAAGCTTTAATAAATACTGCTAGTTTTCTGAAGTAGTTGTAGCAATCTATAATCATATTAGTGATTAAGAGTAACAGCTGTTATATATCCTTATCAATACTTGGTATTTTCTTTTTCACTTAAGTCCTTTTGATGGTTGAACAATGATACAGCAGTATCTCATTGTAGATTTTCATTCTCACATTGTCTAATGAACTTAAATACCCTTTAATATGTTCTTGACTTTTTGGATATCTTCTATTTTGAAGTGTCTGTTCAATTGGGTACTCATTTTTAAAATATTTACTTATACACATAAGAGCTCTTTATATATTATGTAAAATTGTTCTTTTCAGTATATTAATTTGTTAAGGCTGCCATAACAAAGTGGCAGATTGAGTGGCTTAAACAACAGAAATTTATTGTCTCACAATTCTACAGGCTACAAGTCTAAGATTAAGGTGTTCATAGGGTTCCTCTCTTTGGCTTGTGAATGTTTATCGCTCACTGTGTCTTCATATGATCTTCCCTCCATGCATGCCTGCATCCCAATTTCCTCTTCTTATAAGAACACTAGTCATATTGGATTGGGGTTCACCCTAAGGAACCCTATTTTAATTCAATTATCTTTTACAGACTCTATCTCCAAATACAGTCTCACTCTGATGAATTCAGCATATTAATTTGGGGGTGCACACAATTCAGCTCATAACAACTAGCTATGTAGTATTCAATTTTTTTCTCACATTCAGTGACTTGCACCCTTCTCTCTCTTAATGGTATCTTTTTGATGAACAGAGTTCTTAATTTTAACATAGTCAAATTCATTGTGTTTTTATGGTTAGAATGTTTTGTGCCCTGTTTAAAAAAAAAAAAAAGCCAACCTATCTCAAGGTCTTGAAGACCTATTTTTCTTCCTCTAAAAGTTTTACTGTTTTTCTTTCACATTTAAATCAGTCATCTATTTGGAAATAAGTTTTGTGTACAGTGTGAGGTCAGGGTTGACATACAATTTTTTCTTTTTTTTTTTTGAGACACAGTCTCGCTTTGTCGCCCAGGCTGCAGTGCAGTGGCAATCTTGGCTCACTGCAAGCTCCACCTCCCAGGTTCATGCCAGTCACCTCCTGAGTAGCTGGGACTACAGGTGCCTGCCACCATGCCCGGCTAATTTTTTGTATTTTTAGTAGAGATGGGGTTTCACCGTGTTAGCCAGGATAGTCTTAAATCTCCTGACCTCATGATCTGCCCATCTCAGTCTCCCAAAGTGCTGGGATTACAGGCGTGAGCCACCGTGCCCGGCCTGACATACAATTTTTTCAATATGGACGTCCAGTTGGTCTAGCAGCATTTATTGAAAGACTGTCCTTTTTCCAACTGCGTGGCACTTCACCTTTGTCAGAAATCAATGACTGTATTATTCATAGGTGTATTTCTGGACTCTAGTCCATTCCACTGGTTAATGTGTCTATCCTTATGCCTACATCACGTTCTTTTATCTATTGTTTAATAACAGGTCTTGATATCTAGTAAAGTAGGTTGCCCAAATATGTTTTTCTTCAAGTTTGCCCTGACTACCCTGTCCTTTTGAATTTTCATATGAATTTTACAATTAGCTGGTCATTTCAGAAAAAAAATGACAACAACAGCAAAACCCTGCTGAAATTGGGATGGCATTGAATATAAAGATTAATTTGGCGAGAACTGACATCTTTACAATATTAAACTTTTCAGTCCGTGAAATAGTATCTTAATTAATGTATGTTTTCTCTAATTGCCTTTTAAAAATGATTTTTAGTTTTCATGTAGTGGTTTTGAGCATCTTTTGTTATTCTATTACTAGGTTGGTATTTTATGCTATTGTAAATGCTGTTTTAAAATTATAATTTCTCCTTTTTGCTGGTATATAGGAATACAACGGACTTTTAAATTTCTTAATTAAATTATAATTCATACCATACCATTCACATTTTTAAACTGTACAATTCAGTGGCTTTTTAGTATATTCCCAAGGCTGTGCAACAGTCATCATACAATTCCAGAACACTGTCATCACCACACACACAAAAAACCCACCATATAATGATCATTAGTCATTCTTCATTTATTTCTGCCCTCAACCCCTGAAAACCACCAGTCTACTTTCCATCTCTATAGATTTACCTGTTGTAGACATTTCATATAAATTGAACCATACAATATCTGGTCTTTTGTGACTAGTTTCTATCTAGCATGTTTTCAAGGCTCATTGGTGCTGTAGCATGTATCAATAGTTTTTCTTTTTGGCTGAATAATATTCTATTGTATGGATATACCACATTTTGCTTATCTATTCATCAGCTGATAGACATTTGGGTTGTTTCCAGTTTTGGCTATTATAAATAATGCAGCTATATACATTCATGTCTAAGTTTTCATATGATTATGTTTTCAATTCTTTTGGATATACACCTAGGAGTACAATTGCTGGATCATATGTTAATTCCATGTTAAATTTCTTGAGGAACTATCAACTGTGTTTCAAAGCAGTCCACAATTTTACATTTCCACTAGCAGTGTATGAGGTTCCAGTGTCTCCCTAACCTTTTCAACACATGCTATTGTCCATCATTTTGACTAAAGCCATCCTACTGAGTGGGAAGTGGTATCTTACTGTGGTTTTGATTTGCATTTCTGCATTGACTAACAATGTAGAGGATCTTTTCATATGTGTGTTAACCATTTGTATCACTTCTTTGGAAAATGTCTCTTCAGATCCCTTGACTAGTTTTATTTTTATTTTATTTTTGAGACTAAGTCTCACTCTGTCACCCAGGTTGGAGTGCAGTGGCACGATCTCAGCTCACTGCAACCTCTACCTCCTGGGTTCAAGCAATTCTTCCACCTCAGCCTCCTGAGTAGGTGGGATTACAGGTGTGCACCACTATGTCTGGATAATTTTTGCATTTTTTTGTAGAGATGGGGTTTCACCATGTTGGCCAGGGTGGTCTTGAACTCCTGACCTCAAGTGATCCACCCACCTCAGTCTGCCAAAGTGTTGGGATTACAGACATGAGTCACTGTGCCCAGCCCCTTGACTAACTTTAATTGGGCTATTTGTCTTTTTACTGTTGAAATGTAAGATTTCTTTATATATACTCAATACTAGTTTATCAGATATATTTTGCAGTATTTTCTCCCATTCTGTGGGTTGTCTTTTCATGTTCTTAATAGTGTCCTCTGAAGCACAAAAGTTTTTAATCTTGATTAAGTCCAATTCATCTATTTTTTCTTTGGTTGCTAGAGCTTTACATGTCATACCTAAGAAACTGTTGCCTTGTACATGGTAATGGATGAAGATATACACCTATATTTTATTTTAAGAGTTTTATAGGGTTTTTTATTTGTTTTTGAGACAGAGTTTTACTCTTATTGCCCAGGCTGGAGTGCAATGGAGCGAGCTTGGCTCACTGCAACCTCCGTCTCCTGGGTTCAAGCGATTCTCCTGCCTCAGCCTCCTGAGTAGCTGGGATTACAGGGGACCACCACCATGGACAGTTAATCTTTTTTCTTTTTGTATTTTTAGTAGAAACAGGGTTTCACCATCTTGGCCAAGCTGGTCTTGAACTCTTGACCTCAGGTGATCCACCCACCTCAGCCTCCCAAAGTGCTGGGATTACAGGCGTGAGCCACTGCACCTAGTGAGTTTTATAGTTTTAACTCTTACTTTTAGGTCTTTGATTCATTTTGAGTTAATTTTTGTATATGGTATGAGGTAGGAATCCAGATACATCCTTTTGCATGTGTCTATGCAGTTCCGTAGCCCTATTTCTTGAAAAATTATTTTCAAATTCTTTTTTTTTGAGACGGAGTCTTGCTCTGTTGCCCAGGCTGGAGTGCAGTGGCGCGATCTCAGCTCACTGCAAGCTCCGCCTCCTGGGTTCACGCCATTCTCTCGCCTCAGCCTCCCCAGCAGCTGGGATTACAGGCACCCACCACACGCCCGGCTAGTTTTTGTATTTTTAGTAGAGACGGGGTTTCACCGTGTTAGCCAGGATGGTCTCGATCTCCTGACCCCATGATCCGCCTGTCTCGGCCGGCCTCCCAAAGTGCTGGGATTACAGGCGTGAGCCACCGCGCCCGGCCTCAAATTCTTTTACCATCAAATTGTTTTGGCATCCTTGTCAAAAATCAATGGCAGAGAGGTATAGGTTTATTTCTATACTCTCAGTTGTATTCCATTGATCTTTATGTCTATTATTATGACAGCAGCACCTTGTCTTAATTACTGCAGCTTTGTAACAAGTTTTGAAACCAAGAATTGTGAGTCCTCTACCTTCGTTCTTTTTTTTCAAGGTTGGCTTGGCTATTCTGGGTCCCTTGTATTTCCACATGAATTTTAGGCTCAGCCTGTGAATTTCTGCAAAAAATACAGCTAGGATTTTGATAAAGACTTTGTTGAATTTGTGGATTAATATGAGAAGTGCTGCCATCTTAACAATATTGACTTTCAACCCACGAGCATAAAATATTTTTCAATTTATTTAGAACTTCTTTAATTTATTTCAATGGTGTTTTGTAGTTTTCGGTGTTCATTTCTTACGCTTTTTTGTTCAATTTATTCCTAAGTATTTTATTCTTTTTGAGGCTATTGTACAATTGTTTTTTATATTGACTGCATTCAGTGATATTTCTAAACATATTAATTCCAACAGCATGTCTATAGAGTCTTTTGGATTTTCTTTACAAATAATCATGTTGCTTAGAAATAATGACAATTTCTTTAATTCTTTTTTTTTTTTTTTTTTTCCTTTTTGTTGAGACAAAGTCTCACTCTGTCACCCAGGCTGGAATGGAGCAGTGTAATCATAGCTTACTGTAACTTCAAAAAACTGGACTCAAATGATCTTCCCATTTCAGCCTCCAGGGGAGCGGGGTCTACAGGCAAGCACTGCCACATGTGGCTAATTTTTTTCTCTTTTTTGTAAAGACAGAGTTTCACACTCTTGCCCAGGCTGGTCTTAAACTCCTGGATTCAAATGATCCTCCTACCTCGGCCCCCCAAAGTTCTGGGATGATAGGTATGAGCCACTGTACCTAGCCCCCTTTTTGCTTTTTTTAAGTATTATTGTATTACTAAGACCTTCCAGCACAATGTTGAATAGAAATAGTAACACAGAGCATTCTTGTAACATTCTCCAACTCAATAGGAAAGTGTTTAACATTTTACTGTCGAGTATAACATTTGCTATAGTTTTTGTAGATATTCTTTATATTTAAGAGGTTCCAGGCCACGTGCAGTGGCTCACCCTGTAATCCCAGCACTTCGGGAGGCTGAGGCAGGTGGATCACCTGAGGTTGAGAGTTCGAGACCAGCCTGACCAAAATGAAGAAATCCCGTCTCTACTAAAAATACAAAATTAGCTGGGCAAGGTGGTGCAAGTCTGTAATCCCAGCACTCGGGAGGTTGAGGCAGGAGAATAGCTTGAACCTGGGAGGTGGAGGTTGCAGTGAGTGGCGATTGCGCCATTGCACTACTGCCTGGGCAACAAGAGTGAAACTCTGTCTCAAAAACAAAAACAAAACAAAACAAAAGAAGTTCCCTACTATTTCTAGTTTGCTAAGAGTTTTTTTTAAAGTCATAAATGAGTATTTAATTTTGTCAAACTTTTTGACACCTATCAAGAGGATCAAATGGTTTTCTCCCTTTTCTCTGTTAACATAGTGAATTATGTTGATCTACTTTTGAATGGTAAGCCTCTCTTGCATACATGCAATAAACCATACTTAATTGTGCCTTTTAAAAATATGGCCGAATTCAGCTTGTTAATACTTCATTAAAGACTTTTGGATCTATGTTCATGAGATACGTTGCTAAATAATTTTCCTTTCTTTTTAATGTCCTTGTCAGGTTTTGACATACTGGCCTCATTAAAAAAAAATGAAACATTAGAAAATATTCTTTTTTTTTTCTATTCTCTGGAAAAGTTTAGGTAAGTTTGATATTATTTCTTCTTAATTGAGAAAAATTAACAGTGAAGTCATCCATGCCTCAAGTTTTCTTTGTGGAAAATTTTTACTAACAATTGCTGCAATTTCATTACTAGTATCAGACTACTCAGTTTTTATTTTCTTCTGTCAGTTTTGGTAACCTCTGCTTCTCAATAAATTTTCTCATTTTAACCCAAACTATGTCAAATTTATCGTTACAAAATTGTTAATATCTTGTTTTTGTGCTTTTGAATATCTTCAATAACTTTTTGATGTACAATGTAATATCCTCTTCTTCATTCTTGATATTGTTACTTGTGTTTTCTTTTCTTTTTCTCTTGATCAGTCTTCACTCATAGAGAGTTCTTAATTTTATTTATCTTTTCTAAGAACCAAATCTCAGCTTTGTTGATTTTTCTCTGTTGTATATTTACATCCTATGTATCGTTGATTTCTGTTTTTCTCATTACATTATTGTTTGATATGGCATATTCTTGAGATGCAAGCTTGTATTTTTTTGCTTTGCATTTTATTTCCACATATATTTTAAACTCTGCAAGCCATTTCAATTATTGTTTTACATAGTCAATTTATATTTAGCCATATATTTATCCTTTCTACTCTTCTTCATTCCCTCCAGTACGTCCATGTTTTCATCTGCAATCATTTTCCTCTAAGGAAATTTCTTTAGTATTTATTTTATTTTATTTTTTATTTTGAGACAGGGTCTCACACTGTTACCTAGGCTGGAGTGTAGTAGTGTGATCTCAGCTCACTGCAGCCTCAAATTCCCAGGGTCAAATGATCCTCCCACCTCAGCCTCCCAAGTAGCTGGGACCACTGGTGCATGTCACCACACTCACTAATTTAATTTTTTTGTAGAGACAGGGTTTCACCACATTGCCTAGGCTGGTCTTAAACTCCTAGGCTCAAGAGATCTGCCCATCTTGGCCTCCCAAAGTGCTGGGATTATAGGCATGAGCCACTGAGCCTGGCCTTGGTATTTATTCTAATTCAGGCTGACAAATATACTAATAGTAATTAAGTTATTTAGTTATTTTCTTTTTCTATGTCTTTTTTCACTTTCATCGTGACAGATATTTTCCACTGGGCAGAAACCTAGGTTGGTAAAATTTTGAATATGACATTCCATTGTCTTCTGTTTTCCATCATTATTGTTGAGAAGTTAGCTGTCAGTTTCGCTGTTGCTCTTTTGAAGGGAATGCATAAATGATGTGTCTAATTTTAACATTTTCAGCAGTTTTGCTACAATGTGTCCAGGTGTGGTTTTCCCTGTATTTGCCTCTGTTTGGGGTTTACCAAAATTCTAAATCTGTTGGTTGATGTCTTTTATTATTTTGAAATGGACTCTGCCATTGTCTCTTTGAAGGTTAATTTTGTCCCATTCTCTCTCTACTCTGCTTCTGGGACTTTAATTGTGCATATGCTAGACCTTTTTCTTTTTCTTTTTCTTTTTCTTTTTTTTTTTTTTGAGTATTATATTCCTTTGTGTTCTTTCCATTCTCTTATCTCTGGGCTTCAATTTGGATATTTTCTACTTATATGTCTCAAAGCCCACAAATCCTACATTTGCTTATATTGAATCTAATGTTAAACCTACCCAACTGGCTCTTCACTTCAGATACTGTATTTTCAGTTCTAGAAAGTCCATTTAAATCTCTGTATAGATTATAATTATCTGGTAAAACTTTCCATCTTTTTGTGCATTTACCTATTTTTTCTATATTTTCTTAAAAATATTAATCATAGTTATTTTATACATTTTTAAAGAGATGTGGTCTTGCTATGTGACCCAGGCTGGAGTGCAGTGGTAAATTCACACGCATGATCATAGTGCACTACAGCCTCAAAGTCCTGGACTGAAGAAGTCCTTCTGCCTTAGCCTCCTGAATATCTAGGCCTACTAGTGTGTGTCACCATGTCTGGCTTGTTTCTTTACACAGTTGATTATCAGTCATATAGTCTTGTCTCTTTGCAGGCCTCATAATTTTTTTATCGTATGGCAGACATTGTGTGGTGGTTTCCAGATTATATTTCACCAGAAGAGGTTTCCATTTTCTTCTGTCAGGCAAACATGTTGAGTGGCTGATCATGTAAACCCCTTTATAGGGCATGGTCTACCTAGCCTTTGTATAAGAATTTTAGATCCTTTATTCCTTATTGCTTCCACAAATCTCTGATGCCCTAAAAATTATAATTTTATAAGGTATGAAGGTTTTCATAGTTGTAGCTGGGGAAGCACTGGCCTACCACAAAACTATATCCTACCCAGAAATGGAAGCTCTCTTGTGATCTTCAAAAGGAAGAAGATGAATGCTCATGAGCTCACAGAATGGTTCTAAATGTGCTCTTCCTGCCACTACTCACTGCAGTTACTATTTATCATAATTGCCAATACTATTCAGAGAGCATGACTAATCACACTGCTGCTCTCAAATTCCCCAGTGCCTGTTAACTGCTCCCATTATGGGGTCAAAAGGATGAAAATAGGACCAACTGAATGAGAATGCACTACAAGGCAGACTGCCTATGCTTCATGTAAGGCAGACTGCCTATGCTGCAAGTGTTTATATATTTAGTACTTGTTTTGTAGATTTAATTACAGAGCCATGTAAATGTTTTACATTATTATAAAACAAAATTAATTTTTAAAAGCTATTCCTAAAAATATAAAATGAAATAAATGAAAGTATATGTATCCAGAGTGACATGGCCGCATACAGAGGATCTATTCCAAGTGATTTTTAAACACATAATTTTACTATTGAGATATAGTCTAAGATAGTAAGATACAGTCTAAGAACAAAAATACCTGCAAAATAATTCTCAAATTTTAATGATCATATTAAGAGTGATAGTCTGATGCTGCTATTTTCAGACTGTTTATTATGTGTGTAATGTATACAAAGGATAGAAAATTAGTGATATTCTATTATTTTTGAGCCATTGAGAACCAAGTTTCTCAGCATGATAGAAGGTGTATATAGATAATTGAGTTTAAGGATAAATTCTGTTATCTCTGAATTTGATTTGATAAGTATGAATTCATGATGTCTTTTAAGACAAAAAAAATCACATAATACTCAACTCTATGCATGAAAAAATCTAAGAGATCATGATCAGTCAAAGGCAATGAGCTCCTCTAGGACACAGATTGTGATCTCTGAAACCTACTAACATTAAAAAATAGGCTTCTTGAACAAAGGGTTTATTATGTATGGGACTGAAGCTAGATATATACAAGATGAGCCTAGAACAGCATATTACTCTGCATAGCAAAGAAACTATCAAAACTACTGGAAACAGTCAAAAGAACTCAGGAGTTAATCTAGTATATCTAGATGGTATGAAGATGATAATATATCTACAATATTTATGAGACAATTTGAACCCTGACTTAATATTGGATATTAGTTTTTATCTATAAAAGTAATGTAGTTTAAAAAAAAATCTTTACCATTTAGATAGATATATAATGAAACATTTACAGAGGAAATAATACGATATCTAAAATTTGCTTCAAAATATGGATCGAAAAAAACTAAAGAGAGGTATAGATGAAAGTAGTAGCCATGAGTTAATTACTGTTTAAAGTGGATAATGAGTAAATGAAAGTTCAGGCCGGGCGCGGTGGCTCAAGCCTGTAATCCCAGCACTTTGGGAGGCCGAGACGGGTGGATCACGAGGTCAGGAGATCGAGACCATCCTGGCTAACACGGTGAAACCCCGTCTCTACTAAAAAAATACAAAAAATTAGCCGGGCGATGTGGCGGGCGCCTGTAGTCCCAGCTACTCGGGAGGCTGAGGCGAGAGAATGGCATAAACCCGGGAGGCGGAGCTTGCAGTGAGCTGAGATCCGGCCACTGCACTCCAGCCTGGGCGACAGAGCAAGACTCCGTCTCAAAAAAAAAAAAAAAAAAAAAAAAAAAAAAAAAAAAAAAGAAAGTTCATCATATACTTCTATCTTCTTTTGTATATGTTTGAAAAATTCCCATAATAAAAAACAATAATTCATTTTCACTCTGATTTGTCTTAACAGATCTGTTGATTCTTGTACATCACTTGCTCTCCCCTGACAATGGCTGTAACGATGGCATAAGTATGGAAAAGGAAAAACGTATACTGACATGGTTTGGCTGTGTCCTTACCAAAATCTCAACTTGAATTGTATCTCCCAGAATTCCCACATGTTGTGGAAAGGACTGAGGGGGCGGTAACTGAATCATGGAGGCCAGTTTTCCCCTTGCTATTCTGATAGTGAATAAGTCTCATGAGATCTGATGGGTTTATCAAGGTTTTCTGCTTTTGCTTCTTCCTCAGTTTTCTCTTGCTGCCACCATGTAAGAAGTGTCTTTTAACTCCCACCATGATTCTGAGGCCTCCCCAGCCATGTGAAACTGTAAGTCCAATTAAATCTCTTTTTCTTCCCAGTCTCAAGTATGTCTTTAACAGCAGCACAAAAACGGACTAATACATATAGCAAAAGGTGAATCAAAAAATTTCTCCCCCAATTATCACCCCAATTTGATAAATACTAACTATAAGAATCTCTACTATATACTATTAATGCAATAACTATGAATCTTAAGTATCTTATTCCAGAGTATCCGCAATCGGAGTGTTGCAGTACTATAACACTGATATTCCTCTCTAGCCATACCTTTGCTTTAATATAAAATAAGAATTAATAGAGCTATTTACCTTTATTAGGTCCTGCTATTGTAGCTCTATCTGAAAGTTTAGAAAGGGAAATCTGTGTTTCAGATTTTCTTTGCATAGTCATTTGATTTCCAAACCTCTTGAGTTCTAAGTAAAAGACTGTAAATTTCTGCTGAACATCAAGCCCAACTGGAAAATGAAAAACGTATACAAATGCTTATTTAAGTCATATAAATCCACATATGAGAACACATTTCTTTTTATCTCTCTTATATTTTTATAACTTCTAGAGCTAAGAAGTCCAGAAAGTTAAAATATGTTGAAAGGTTAAAAAATATGACAACTAAAAAATTATATATTGATCATTATAAAAATAAAAATCTTCCAAAAATAACTGCAATTTAACTATCTAGGAAAATAAAATACCTATAAATGAAAAGATAAACTTTCAATTATGGCATCCTGGTCCATGATATCTTTTACATACCTAAATACATGAAACTTCCTTTAAAGTTTATTCACATTATCTAAATATATTATTTTTGCATTATACCATTTATACTGTTTTTCTGTACCAGCATAAAGGATGTAATTTTTAAATGCAATTATGTTATTTATATTCATGTCTTCATTACTTCAACTAACTTACCAAATTCAGAACTTATTAGATTTATGCTAAGATCTTCAGATTTAAGAGCTCTCTTCACAGCCATCTTTTTAGCCCAATTTCCAGCTTTTAGCAAAACAGAATCCCTGAAAAATAGTAGAGTTTAAATAGTGATCCAAACACTGAATTAAATACATATTAATCATCAAGGGCTGATTGTTCTTAAGAAAGATACTCTCTAGTAATAAACTGAAATCAATTACTGAAAACTGCTTTCCCCAACTTTTAAGAAGGGAGAATAAAGTATCAATGGAACTCTCTTGCCCATGATTTTTTAAAAATTAATTAATTTTCTTTTTTCTGAGATAGTATCACTCTTGCCTGGGCTGGAGCGCAGTGGTGCAATCACACGTCACTGCAGCCACAAACTCCTAGGCTCAGGCAGTCCTCCTGCCTCGGTCTCCTGAGGAGCTGGGACCACAGGCACATTGGCACTATGCCCAGGTTATTTATTTATTTATTTTTGTAGAAATAGGGTCTCGCTTGTTGCCTAGGCTGGTCTGAAACTCTGGGCTTTAAGTGATCCTCCTGCCTCAGCCTCTCGAAATGCTGAGATTACAGGTGTGAGCCACCCCATCTGATCCCTAATTTCCTTAATTACAGCTGTTTACAAGTTGCATTTACTCATTTTAGTCCCAATAAGAAAATATACTTTGTATTAATAGCACATGAGCTTGTCCCTAAATTACTACCATTTTAAACTGGCTATACGTAGGTTACATGTATTATGAGAACAATTTCAATAGTATTTTTAAATTGATATAAAATGGTTTGTATCTAAAAACATCACAAACAAACCAGCAACCAATTTTATGACTGAACTTATTTTAGTCTCATATAGTCATAGATTTATTAGTCACAGAGAACAAAGATTTGTACAATAGCATATTCTCTGTAAGTGGGTCATGGTTAGCTGCAGGAGAGCAGTTACCAGTGAAAGGGATATCCTGGTCACTGCAGTCCCTTCAGAAACCTTGCATGCGACTTTTTGGGAAGGTATCTTCCAGTATACTGGCACAATTAGGAGATTCCCATTTCAGAATCACTGCCATTCCTGAACTTACAAGTACAGTAATATGGTTGGCAGTCTAGGCTCTGGAGTCAAACTGCTTGGGTTCAAATCTAGATGTTGCTGTTAACTAGCTATATGACCATGATTAAGGTTTGATTAATCATAAACTCATTAAACTCTTTTTGTCTCAATTTTCTCCTCTACAAAATATGGATAGAACCTGTCTCATACAAATATTAAATAATTCAATATTTGAAACCTACTAAGTGCTAAAAAAAATTAGTTATAGCTGCAACTGATACTTAGAGATTGCTTATGATATCCTGGGAGAAAATATTAGTATCTGGAAAAATGCTGAAGTAAAAATTATAGAATGGCATGACACAGAACTAGATATAAGGGAGGGTACCTCCTCTATACATTTGCTTTGTTTGTTTGGCTCCTACAATGGAGTTATAGTAATTTGTTAGATTTTAATTTGGAAGTAGAAGGTGTATTTTGAGGTCAGTAGGAGAAAGACTGCATCCAAACAGTACTAGGGCCATGAATAACTGGACAAAAGCAATGAAATAAGAAAGACCTCCTAGAGATAATCTACTCACTTGTTTCAGACCACGGTGATAGATTTTACACTTTGTTCATTTGAGTATTCAATATAACAATTTAAAACAGACCCAATGTTAATATCTTCTTCAACAGAAAAATAGACAAACTACCCCATTATTGGGTCAGGAAAATGTAATTTAGTTGATCCCATAATGTTCTTTTTTTTTTTTCTTTTTTCCCAGTAGAATTTTTCTTTTACAGTATATGCTTAGAAATAAAATCAAACATCAGGAATTTCATACTTACATAATCTTGTGCAGATAAACTACCTGATTATCTGCATCACCTACGATTAAGGTAACATAGTGAGAATCCGATGCTGTTCTTTTAGTTTGTAGCTGTTCAAAGTTTCTTAATATAACAGTCACTAATATTTCTGCCGTCGTATCACTGTATCTTGTAATCTTTAAAAAAGGACAAGTATAAAAAGTGTTAAAAATAATCTTTCTTATACTCAGCTGAAGCCTACTTATGGGTAGCTTTATTTATGAAAAGACAATAAAATATCTAAGAAACAGAAAATATTTACCTGTTCCACTTTAAGTTCATATTTTGGTAGATACATCACAGCTTCTTTTATCTGGGTTCCAAAGGGGGGATGTCTATTTAAAATCTAAAAATATTTACATCATTATATCCTTACCACAACACATGAAATTCTTTCAGTAAAATATTTTTTAGAATACATAGCTTTAATAATGCTTATCACCCAAAACCTTGGTAATTTAAAATACTTATGACTATGAGAAGGAAAATAACTTTTAATAGAAATAAAGGTAGGCCTCAGAATTTAGATAGAATTCAGGAATTAGGAATAAGTGAATATAAATACCAATTCAAGTTCCCTTGCATCTGTCTCTTCTATTTTTTTAAAGGAAGTCAAACCAGCATTTACGATTGCATTTGACAATGTTATACCTGTGGAAAATTAATCAAACAACAACTTAAAAATAATCCACTTTAAATAAAACATATATTTAAATATATAACAACTAAATTAGTAAAAAAAAATTTAAAGATCCAGTCAAATAACTAACTGATAGTTTTTGTAAAAAGTTTTCAGTTGGATTATTTGGTTTGTGACATTATTCAATTATTCATATTTATTCAGACAAATAAAATATGCATTTGCTTTATAAAAGGAAGAGAAACTCTGGTCCACATGATGGACATTTAGTTTTACTATATGTCATCCATAGGCCAATCACCAAGAGACATGTACTTTTGTACTCATGCCTGAAAGAAAGGCAACATGATTCAAGGATCATGCTTGAATGAAGCAAGGGAATACTGCTTCATGAAGCTATGGCTCTCTGACCATTTCTGTCTTAGAAATACAGTTCTGTGTTTCTGTATCTAAACCAGACTATTTTACTCTACTGCCTAAAACTTCCAATACTTTTCCATTGCATTTAGAATGAAGTGGCAATTTCCTTACTGGGGTCAAATTTCCTTACTGATATGACTTGACTACAGCCTATGTCTCAAATCTAATTTCTTCTAACTCTCCTTTTGCTGACTACTCTCCAGTCACTCTTGCTTTCATTTTATTCCTTAAATACATCAAATTTGATCGGGCCCAGTGGCTCATGCCTGTAATCCCAGCACTTTAGGAGGCCGAGGCAGGTGGATCACCTGAGGTCGGGAGTTCGAGATCAACCTGACCAACATGGAGAAACCCTGTCTCTACTAAAAATACAAAATTAGCCAGGCGAGGTGGCACATGCCTGTAATCCCAGCTACTCAGGAGGCTGAGGCGGAGAATCACTTGAACGTGGGAGGCAGAGGTTGCAGTGAGCCAAGATCATGCCATTGTACTCCAGCCTGGGCAACAGAGCGAATCTCCATCTCAAAAACAAACAACAAAAAACATCAAGTTCTTTTTCTTCTTTGGATCTTTCCTATTTCCTTATACTTTCAGAAGGCAGAATTTAAAATTCTTAAATGCTTATGAATGAATTTATCCAAATCCCCAAATAGAAGACACTGAGCAGTATAAAATTCCAAAATATTACTACCTTGTCTAAGGCACATATATTACATGTGTTACTGGTGAAGACATGACCCTATTTCCTTACTCATATATTTACTTGTTCTTGGGAATTTCTCTTAGTTCTGAAGACACAGCTTCTAGTACTCATAATTCTTTAATGTTCATTTCCTTTTCCTCTGAAAATGTTTATTGACTTTTAACTTTTTAGTTTATAGCCACCATTAAAATCAATTTCTATGAATTATTTTTTTCAAGATGCTCAATAACATATTGGATGTGACTTTTTGTTTGGATTCTCTCACTTTTCTAGTGTATGATTTATTATTTTTTTCTGGGCAATATTTGCTTTTTTCTGTTCAGCTGTAATGAGTATGTGTGAAAACAGGTTAGTTTCACCAATCTGGAAGGGACAGAATGCAATGGATGCCCATATTGACAATACTCTAGAAAGCCAGAAAGATTGTCTTTTTCAAGTATAATAAAATTTACTAGTAATCACTTAGCCGAATTTCAAAATTTTCTAAATGTTGTATGGAACCACCTTTCCAATTGAGAACTCTTGCCTTTGTGGGATGGATGTGGTATTTGGTTACTAGGACTTCTGTAAGAAGGTTAGCCTTTCTATCAGGAATCTCTCCCCTTACTTTCACCAGCCAATCTCCCCTTCACCCCAGCTCCTATGTCTTCCTAGTCAGTCCTCCGCCATCCCACTGATTTCAAATTTCACAGATACAAAAGGCAGGACTTCTTCATAAACAGTTGGTGATCTTTGTCCAAATAAATAACAAAATATCCCTAAACATCCATTATTTAATTTGTTGATACCCCCAAGATGCATACAAAATTGTAAAATAACAAGGCTGTCAGTCATAAGATAGTAACTCTTTTTAGAATTCTAGCTATCTAAGAAGGAATAGGGTCACAAGGTCACAGGTACCAAACAGGAAAATCCTTTGTAAATGGTACTCCCTACAGTCTCAGAGCACATACTACACAAGGTTCCTATAGACAAAATAATCAGGTACAATCTTTTGTCTATAGAATCTCTATGAAAATCAGTATTAATACCCTACTGTTATTGAAAACCAAAAAAAAAAAATTAAGACATAAAGAAGTGACATAATTTTCTGTAACGAATTAGGAATGGCTGGGACTGCTGACTCTGTACCTTGTAACTGAGATTAAAACAAAATATTAGTCATAAAAGTGGAAGAGAGGGCATCACATAGTTACCTAATTACTATAACCAAATTTCCCCCTCGTTATGAGAAAAAATTTTCAAATGAGAGCATTAATTTTTATTAGGTTTCTCATGTACTCATGTACCATTCAGTTGATTTCAAATGGAATCCTTTAATCAGGAGCAAATGAAAATCAG
Organism: Trachypithecus francoisi; assembly: GCF_009764315.1. Lineage (NCBI taxonomy): Eukaryota > Metazoa > Chordata > Mammalia > Primates > Cercopithecidae > Trachypithecus > Trachypithecus francoisi. Next base: position 28,748 of record NW_022680618.1, on the reverse strand, counting down.
ATTTTTGAAAGTAAAGTATAGCACTTATTTAAGCCTACAAACACATATCTTCCTTGAAGGTCTGTAATCATCACAGAATAATTTTACTAACAGTGAATACAAAATAAATTGCAGACATGGCCAAACTGCCTGCCTGTATTCAGTACCTACCAATTTTTTCCAGTTGTTTGGATATATGCAGAGAGTTTTCCCAAAGTTTACACCTAAAACATTTAGCTAAAATCAAACAATTCAATAGTACGGTGAACTTCTTTTCTTGAGCAGCTACAAAATCTGATAACCCTAAAAAAAAGTTTCCAATATTAAATCTAATATACCAGTTTATTGGAAAAAATATTTAAAATTCACTAATCCTGTAACATACATCTTGTAATTCGGGAGCCATGTCTGGAAATCTTTGCAGTAAATGGAGTAAATACTTAAATCTAACAACTCAAACTACGAAACTACTACAAGAAAATATTAGGGAAACTCCCCAGGACATTGGTCTGGGCAAAAATTTCTTGAGTAATACCCCACAAGCACAGGCAACCAAAAATGAACAAATGGGAACATATCAAGTTAAAAAACCTTCTACACACCAAAGGCAACAATCAACAAAGTGAAGAGAAAACCCACAGAATGGAAGAAAGTATTTGCAAACTACCCATCTGACAAAAGATTAATAACCAGAATATATAAGGAGCTCAAACAACCCTATAGGAAAAAATCTAATAATCCAGTTGAAAAACGGGCAAAAGATTTGAATCGACATTTCTCAAAAGAAGACATACAAACAGCAAACAAGCATTTGAAAAGGTGCTCAACATCACTGATCATCAGAGAAATGCAAATCAAAAGTACAATGTGATATCATCTCACCCCAGTCACAATGGCTTTTATCCAAATAACAGGCAATAATAAATGCTGGTGAAGATATGAAGAAAAGGGAACCCTTGTACACTGTTGGTGGGAATGTAAATCAGTACAACCACTATGGAGAATAGTTTGGAGGTTCTTCAGAAAACTAAAGAGAGAGCTACTATATGATCCAGCAATCCCACTGTTGGGTATATACCCCAAAGAAAGGAAATCATTATATCAAAGAAGTATCTACACTCTCAGTGTTTACTGCAGCACTGTTCACAATAGCCAAGTTGGAAGCAACTTAGTGTCCATCAACAGATGAATGGATAAAGAAAATGTGGTACATATGCACAACGGAGTATTAGTGAGACACAGAAAGAATGAGATCCTATCATTCGCAACAACATGGATGGGACCACAGGTCATTATGCTAAGTGAAATAAGACAGGCACAGAAAGACCAACATTGCATGTTCTTACTTATTTTTGGAATCTGAAAATCAAAATAATTGAACTCATGGACATGGAGTAGAAAGATGATTACCAGAGGCTGGGAAGGGTAGTGAGAGGGTGGAAGGGAGGTTGGTGGGGATGATTAATGGGTAAAAAAAAAAAAAAAAAAAAAAAAAAAAAAAAAAAAAAAAAAAACAGAAACAATGAATAAGACCTAGTATTTGATAGCATAACAGGGTGACTATAGTAAATAATAATTTGAGTATACATTTTAAAATAAAGAGTATAATTGGACTGCTTGTAACACAAAGGATAAATGCTTGAGGGGATGGATTTTCCATGATATGATTATACACATTGCATTCCTGTACCAAAATATCTTATGAACTCTATAAATATATATACTTACTATTTACCCACAAAAAGTTAAAAATAATTTAAAACATTTTCTTAGCATGTACTTTGTGCCTGTAATGCCACCAGGCACAAGAGACACACCAAAAATGTAGAAGACACAATCTCTAGAACTTATAGGTTGACTAGAAAGATAACTACATGCCAAGTACCTAGAGGACAAAAAATTAGCTAACATTAGTATTTACATACAAACTGGAGTATGGAGAAAGTCAAACCTAAGAGGAATGGTCAGTGTAGAACAGCCTACTACAAATAATGGATCTTGAGAAGGGTTTTTAAAGTGACTAACAAGGTTTGGTAGAGAGGAAATAATGCAATTATGACCTTGGGGAAAATCCTCTTTATCCAAAGAGTAAAGTTAAAAAGACTATCTTTAGAATACTGTAATGATGGCTGGAAATACATATGGCTTGATAGTGATTATGAGTCCTGATCAAACTGAGTTGATTAGAATCCCTGCTCCTCCTCTTATTGGACAGGCAAGTGATCATGTACAAGTTACGTGACCAGGTTCTTAATGTAATGTGGGAATAATAAAACCACCCACCTCAGAAGTTTGTTGTGGAGAAGATTAAGTGCAATTAAAAATGGATATACAGTACTTAGCATGGTGCCTAATATTTAATAAGGGTTACTTATTTTTATTATAAAACATGAAAAATGATAGACTAGGCCGGGCGCGGTGGCTCAAGCCTGTAATCCCAGCACTTTGGAGGCCGAGACGGGCGGAACACGAGGTCAGGAGATCGAGACCATCCTGGCTAATACGGTGAAACCCCGTCTCTACTAAAAAACACAAAAACTAGCCGGGCGACGAGGCGGGCGCCTGTAGTCCCAGCTACTCGGGAGGCTGAGACGGGAGAATGGCGTAAACCCGGGAGGCGGAGCTTGCAGTGAGCTGAGAGCTGGCCACTGCACTCCAGCCTGGGCGGCAGAGCCGACTCCGTCTCAAAAAAAAAAAAAAAAAAAAAAAAAAGAAAAATGATAGACTAGAGAGGCCTGAAAGAGCCCTCAAATGATATTAAAAGAGGTTATATTTTGGATTTGATTTGTAAAACAACAGGTGACCATTTAAAATTCCTGAGCAATATTTTAATTAAATTGGAGTCTATATATACTTACTATTTACCCACAAAAAGTTAAAAATAATTAAAACATTTTCTTAGCATGTACTTTGTGCCTATAATGCCACCAGGCACAAGAGACACACCAAAAATGTAGAAGAGTGGGTGTCTAGGTACAAGGAGGTACAAAAAAGTTGGTCCTAAGAACAAGGAACAAGAAAGGCCTTTGAAGAGGAGTCTATTATATCTGTCAGGATTCACAGTTTCTCTTTTCTCCTATTAAAAATTTATGGGGCGGGCGCGGTAGGTCAGGCCTGTGATTACAGCACTTCAGGAGGTCGAGGCGGGTGGATCACGTGAGGTCAGGAATTGAAGACCAGCGTGGCCAAAATGGGGAAACCCCATCTCTACTAAAAGTACAAAAATTAGCTGTGTGTGATGGCGAATGTCTGTAGTCCCACCTACTGGAAAGGCAGAGGTGATAGAATTGCTTGAACCCGGGAGGCGGAGGTTGCAGTGAGCTCAGATCGCGCCACTGCACTCCAGCCTAGGCAACAGAGCAATTCTGTCTGAAAAAAAAAAAAAAAAGATTGTGAGAGTCACTGCACAAATATGAAATAATTTAATCAAAGAGTGATTCAAGAATTGTAGAGCACCCAGCTACAGTTTGTAGTTTGTGGTCCATGGAGGGGCTTGAAGAAAAGACATTTATAAAATGCCTGATGGCCGGGTGCAGTGACTGGCCATCCCAGGAATTTGGGAGGCTGAGGCCAGAGGATCACGAGGTCAAGACCAGCCTGACCAACATGGTGAAATCCTGTCTCTATTAAATATACAAAAATCAGGCGGTCGTGGTGACAACGTGCCTGTAATCCCAGCTACTGGCAAGGCTGAAGCAGGAGAATCGCTTCAACCTGGGAGGCGGAGGTTGCAGTGAGCCGAGATCCCGCCACTGCCCTCGAGCCTGGGCGACAGAGACTCTGTCTCAGACAAAAAATAAAATAAAACAAAATGCATGATGAAGAAAACAAATTCAATAATTGGTTAGGTATATTTACATAGTTCCTTAATTTGTACAATCAAGGTAGAAATTTCCTGGTTATGTAATCAGAGCTTAATTGGCAGTTTATAGTTGTTTAAGCCTAAAATTTTTTCCCCTAATGTAGTAATTTACCAAAAAATGCACTTGAGTTTAGATTTTTGTTTTAGAAGTAGGAATCTGGGGACTAGACCCTCCTCAGTCTAATTGCTTGCCACTTAGTTATTTTCACACCCCACAGGAGACTGATTATTCCTGGCATTTTTCACATGTATCCCAAGCAGGGCCTCAACTGTACTCCATGTTCCTCAATTAATCATTTTTTTAAAAAGCATTGCCTAACAATATTGAAAAGATTTTCTGTTTGTAAATATTTCCAATGTGAAGCGGGACTAATCCCCTGACACTGTATTGTAAAAAATATCTGTGCCTCTTTTTCTTTTATTTTTCCAGAGAACTTACCAGGATGTTTTTGGGTCAACATTTCCCTTTTGAAGCGGGGCGCAGTGGCTCACGCCTGTAATACCAGCACTTTGGGAGGCTGAGGTGGGCGGATCACGAGGTCAGAAGATGGAGACCACCTTGGATAACACAGTGTAATCTCGTCTCTAGTAAAAATACAAAAACTTAACTGGGCGTGGTGGCACGTGCCTGTAGTCCTAGCTACTTAAGAGGCTAGGGTAGGAGAATCGCTTGAACCCGTGAGGTGGAGGTTGCAGTAAGCCGAGATCGTGCCACTCCACTTAGGCTGTTTTAGTACTTTCTGGGGATAAACCAAGATACCTACCATGGCTATGTCTGCTAGAGTGTCTAGTGACTATTAGCTCTTTGGTCATTTTCTCCCATAGAACCACCTTAAGTATGGAGTGTAGCCTCTCAATAGGAGCAGGTGGCAGCTTTGGGGCTGAAAGGTATCTCCTGGTGCCTTTTTTTTTTTTTTTTTTTTTTTTAAAGCTAACACCTTGAGACATGAAGATTGTCTTCACCTAACTTAGCTCCATTTCTTGGAGATACATTGCTGGTCAGCCGATCAGATGCTGGTATTGAGGGAAAAACCAATAATTTCTGCTTCCTGGATTCTCTTGGCGGGGACAGAAAAATAGTGGAAAAAAATAATAGTGAAAAGTTCGTGAAAAAACACTCCAAAAGACAAAAAAATTGACCCCAGTGAGATGGAGTAAAAACTTACAAAGTAAAATGCACCTGGTGCACTCACTGGGGCATAGCGCAGTATCTCCTGGGAGGGTGGTTATTCAGCATGTAAGGGAGCAGGATGGGGTGGGTGATTGGATCTGTACCTTGAAAAGATTTCAATCCGTCCAATCAGGTACGCAGCTGGAGCGAAGAGAATGCTGTCTGGAGGCCTTTGTTTCTGGCTGCAGCGGGAGCTCCAGGTTTATCTTCTGTGTTTTGTGTCCTGTGCTTATAAAGACCCAGCCTCTGTGGCCGTGTGACCTGCAAGTATTGGGAGAGCCACAGCTAAACCTTATTTTGACCTCACTACTTTTATTTTTATTTATTTATTTTTTTGAGACAGTCTCACTGTGTTGCACAGGTTGGAATGCAGTGGCTTGATCTCAGCTCACTGCAGCCTCCACCTCCTGGGTTTATCTCATGCCTCAGCCTCCCGAGTAGCTAGGACTACAGATGCGCACCACTGCACCTAGCTAGTTTTTGTATTGTTAGTAGAGATGGACTAGGCTGGTCTCCAACTTCTGGTCTTAAGTGATCTGCTGGCCTTGGCCTCCCAAAATGCTGGGATTACAGGTGTGAGCCACTGCACCCAGCTGACATCAGTTTTTAAGTATAATTTGCATTTTATTATTAGGGCTTGAAAAGTAAGAAAATATTTATAAAGAACATAAAACAGATGAGTTTCAAAAAATAAGTATCTAATCACATATTCCATTTGTTAATAATTCTCATTTACCTTTTTATTTCTCAGAGTGAGTTTAGGAATTTTCTCAGGTGTGTTTTTTATGGCTAAGTGGCTTCAAACAGAATTCCAAGCCTTAGCTTTAAGAATGCTAGCTACCAAGGAAAGAAATAGGGAAAATCTCTCTTCCATTTTGACTATAGATAAGAAATAGGTTTCCACAGGAAAATGTGGTAGATAATTGATGAGTTACATAGATTGATCAAAATATCAGTTTCTCCTTTTGCAGGGTAAATTTGTGACAGTGAATATCTCGGTTCTATATCCTGTTGTCTTGATTTCTGAGTTTAATGCTAAATTATATGTGATGAAATGTGGTACCTCCTTTTTTTTTTGGTTGGAGTCTTGCTCTGTCACCCACCATGGAGGGCAATGGTGCAATCTCGGCTCACTGCAACCTCTGCCTCCTGGGTTCAAGCCATTGTCCTGCCTCTGCCTCCCAAATAGCTGGTATTACAGGTGCATGACCCCATACCTGGCTACTTTTTGTATTTTTAGTAGAGACGGGGTTTCACCATGTTGGCCAGACTGGTCTCGAGCTCCTGACCTCAGGTGATCCGCCCGAGTCAGCCTCCCAAAGTGCTGGGATTACAGGCATAAGCCACCACACCCGGCTGAAATGTGGTACCTTCTACAAGTGTTCCCATATGATTAATGTTTAATTACATTATTTTTTAATAGAAATAAAGAAGTAGATATATTTGCTTTTCTTATGAAAGTATAAAATACAAGCACCTTAGGTGCAATGGCTCACGCCTATAATCCCAGCACTTTGGGGAGCTGAAGCGGCTGGATCACTTGAGGTCAGGAGTTTGAGACCAGCCTGCCCAACAAGGTGAAACCCCATCTCTACTAAAAATACAAAAATTAGCCCAGTTTGGTGGCACATGCCAGTAGTCCTAGCTACATGGAAGGCTGAGGCAGGAGAATCACTTGAACTGGGGAGGTGGAGGTTGCAGTGAGCTGAGATCATGCCATAGCACTGTAGCCTGGGAGACAGAGCAAGACTCCATCTCAAAAAAAAAAAAAAAAAGTTAGCACCTTAAAATTTCCTTCCTTTATGTAAACACTGTAAATGAGTAATTTCACTGGGTTTTTCCAAACACTCAATTTTTGCAAGCCATTTTTCCAAGTGAATAACTCTGACATGGAAATTAAAGCTTAGACCTAGTGACTCCTAGGTTATAATTAGAGTGCGACTGGCCTAATTATAAGATCTTTATGGCTTGAAAAATTTGGGCAGAAAAGGGCTTTCTTTCCTAGGGAGGAGCAAACAAGATTAGAAAGGAGGTGGGAGGGGAATGAGAGGGTGAAAAAGTCAAGTTATAGAAAAGAGAAGGCCTTACCCTGAAATCAGCATGTTCTTAGGAGGGACATAAAATGCTGTTGTATGTTGACTCAGATCTGAGGGTCAGGAGCCTGAGGGAGGGAGATAAACTTAAGTAAAGTTTGATTAAGAAATATTTCGGCCGGGTGCGGTGGCTCAAGCCTGTAATCCCAGCACTTTGGGAGGCCGAGACGGGCGGATCACGAGGTCAGGAGATCGAGGCCATCCTGGCTAACATGGTGAAACCCCGTCTCTACTAAAAAATACAAAAAACTAGCTGGGCGTGGTGGCGGGCGTCTGTAGTCCCAGCTACACGCGAGCCTGAGGCAGGAGAATGGCGTAAACCTGGGAGGCGGAGCTTGCAGTGAGCTGAGATCCGGCCACTGCACTCCAGCCCGGCCACAGAGCAAGACTCCAAAGACTCCATCTCAAAAAAAAAAAAAAGAAAGAAATATTTCATTTTGGCCCGGGCGGTGGCTCAAGCCTGTAATCCCAGCACTTTGGGAGGCCGAGATGGGCGGATCACGAGGTCAGGAGATCAACACCATCCTGGTTAACATGGTGAAACCCCGTCTCTACTAAAAAATACAAAAAAACTAGCTGGGCGAGGTGGCGGGCGCCTGTAGTCCCAGCTACTCGGGAGACTGAGGCAGGAGAATGGCGTAAACCCAGGAGGCGGAGCTTCCAGTGAGCTGAGATCCGGCCACTGCACTCCATCCTGGGCGACAGAACAAGACTCCGTCTCAAAAAAACAAAAAAGAAAAAAAGATTTCATTTTAAGCTGGGTGCGGTGGCTCACGCCTGTAATCCCAACATTTTGAGAGGCCAAAGCAGGCAGATCACCCAAGGTCAGGAGTTCGAGACCAGCTTGGCCAACATGGTGAAAGTCTGTACTGAAAATACAAAAAGTATTGGGAGGATGAGGTGGGCGAGTCACCTGAGGTTGGGAGTTCAAGACCAGCCTCACCAATATGGAGAAACCCCGTCTCTACTTAAAATCCAAAAAATTAGCGAGGCGTGGTAGTGCATGCCTGTAATCCCAGCTACGGGAGGGTGAGGCAGGAGAATCGTTTGAACCTGGGAGGCAGAAGTTGCAGTGAGCCAAGTTCGTGCCATTGCACTTCAACCTCGGCAACAAGAGCAAAACTCCGTCTCAAAAAAAACCCCTAAATAACAAAAATTAGCCTGGCGTGGTGGTGGGCACCTGTAATCCCAGCTACTTGGGAGACTGAGGCAGGAGAATTGCTTGAACCCGGGAGGCGGAGGTTGCAGTAAGCCGAGATAGTACCACTGCACTCCAGCCTGGGCAACAGAGTGAGACCCTGGCTAAAAAGAAAAAGAAAAAGAAAAAGATTTTATTTTAACCACTGAAGACAAATTCAGCTGATTTTTTTTTTTTTTAATGGGAAAAAGGAGAAAATGTGCAGAATGTGTGTCTGGCTGTGTGATAGGTAAGAAAAGAGAGTACCATCTAAGTCATAATGGGAAGGGTGTCTCTTTCCATAAACTGTTCCTGGAGTACACAAAACTTGGAGAATTTTATTAATCATAAATATTTTTCAGGATTATCTATGTGTTTCATCTTTCCCCATCTCTTTTCTTTGTTCTATGCATTTCTTCCTTTTGGCTTTTCCTGGTCTGCATCTTATATATGAAACCAGTAAACATAACTGCAGTGTTTTGCTGAGTTCTGTGAGTAGCTCTACCAAATTATTGAACTTCAGGGAGGTTATGGGAGTTCCCGGTTTTTAAACAGTAGCTCAGAAGCATAAATGGACCCATGGGGTTTGTGACTGGCATCTGCAGTGAGGACAATGTTGTGGGACCTAGCCCTGAATCAGGGTCTGTGCTGACTCTGGGTGGTGTCAGAATTCAAATGTTAGACAAGAGTTGTTGTTGGAGAATTGTTTGATGTGCAGCACACTACGGATTTGGTGCCAGGAAAAACGTATCGCCAAGGCCTGGCCTGGAATAAAACTCTGGGTGTCTGGGAGTGGGAGCCTCTGTACACAGGCTGTCACACTGCCCATTGTCCTGTGATTCTAGTTCTTCTCCCAGGGTGACAGAAGACTGCAAACTTAGAGGAAAGGAGCTCTGATGACAGACTCCCTTCTCCCGCAGCTGCCACCACAGGATTCCCACCAACTCACAAACACACACACTAGACATTGGCATGTCCACACTCTTCCCAGGCATAGGCACAACCCTCAGGAACTTCACCACGGCATTTTTGATCCTAGTGTTTCTTGCCAAGAGCCCACAGTGTCTATAATTCTGGCATTTCCCCACCCCCAGACACTGAATCTGCAGCAGCAAACTTTTTTTCTCCACCAACCTAGGATTTGGATCACTTGTTCATAATCTCATCTGCCTGCATGCACACAGAAATAAATCAGAGTACAGCCCCACCTGGGTCACTATCTGTAGCAAAGATCAGTCTTTCACCTACATTGCACTCTCTCCCACCCAGAGGTTTTTCTTTTTCTTTTAGCTTTTATTTTTGGTTCAGGCTACACATGTGGGTTTGTTATACAGCAAAAATTATGTCATGGGGGTTTGGTGTGCAGATTATTTTGTCACTGAGATACTAAGCATAGCATCAAAGAGGTATGTTCTCTGATCCTCTTAGTCCTTCCACTGTCCACCCTCAACTAGGCCTCAGTGTCTGTTGTTCCCCTTTTTGTGTTTGTGTATTCGTATTATTTAGCTCTTACTTGTAAATAATATGCATTTGGTTTTCTGTTTCTGCATTAGTTTTCTGAAATAATGGTCTGCAGCTTTATTGATGTTATTACAAAGGACATGATCATTTGTTTTTAAATGGCCACAGACTATTCCATGATGTTTATGTACCATATTTTGTTTTTACTACATCTTTTATTTTGTTTTATTTTATTTTAATTTTGGAGACAGGGTGTCACTTATTGCCCAGGCTAGAGTGCTGTGGTGTGATATGGCCTTATTTAGCCTCAATTTCCCAGGTTCAAGCAATTCTTTCCTACCTCATCCTTTCAAGTAGCTGGATCTACACGCCTGTGTTACCATGCCTGGCCGATTTTTCTCTTTGTATTTTCTGTGGAGACAGGATTTTGCCATGTTGCCCAGGTTGGTCTTAAACTTCTAAGATCAGGCAAGCCACCTGCCTCATCCTCCCAAAGTGCTCGGATTACAGGCATGAGCCACCGCATCTGACCATAGCATATTTTCTTTTTCCAGTCTCCCATTGATAGGGCCTGTCCATGTCTTTGCTATTGTGAATAGTGCTGCAATGAACATACATATGAATGTATCTTTATAATACAATAATTTATATTTCTTTGGGTATATACCCAATTATATAGGTAGAGTATAAGCATTCCCTTTTCTCTGCAACCTTGCCAGCATCTGTTATTTTTTGACTTTTTAAAAATAGCCATTCTGACTGGTGTGAGGTGGTATCTCATTGTGGTTTCTCTTTTAATTTCTCTAATCATTAGTGATGAGCATTTTTTTCCCATATGCTTGCTAGCCACATATATATGTTCTTTTGCAAAGCATCTGTTCATGTTTTTTTGGCCTACTTTTTAATGAGATTTTTTTTTCTTGTAAACTTGTGTAAGTTCTTAATAAATTCTGGATATTAGATCTTTGTCAGAGGCAAAGTTTGCAAATATATTTTTTTTATTCTGTAGGTTGTCTGTTTACTCTGTTGATAGTTTCCTTTGCTGTGAAGAAGCTCTTTAGTTTAAATAGGTCCCATTTGTCAATTTTTGCTTTTGTTGCAATTGCTTTTGGTAGCTTATGAAGTTTTTGCCAGTTTCTATGTCTAGAATGGTATTTCCTAGGTTGTCTTGCAAGGTTTCTTACAATTTCAAGTTTTTCATTTAAGTCTTTAATTTATCTTGAGTTGATTTTTGTATATGGTGTAATGAAGGGGTCCAGTTTCAGTCTTCTACATAGTGCTAGCGAGTTATTCAGCACCATTTATTAAATGGAGAAACCTTCCCACATTTTTCTTATCAGCTTTGCCAAAAATCTGATGATGGTAGGAGGGTGGCATTATTTCTGGGCTCTCTAGTCTGTTGCACTGGTCTTGTGCACTCATGGATTTTTTTATAACATCTGTCTCTCTTCTGCTTTTTCCCCCATAAACATTTTTTCAAGTGCACACAGTGTGCAAAATTCTGATGTCCAACAGTTCAAAAACTCTTTAAAAAGTTCCAAAAAGGGGGTTGGGGGGCTAGGGGAGGGACAGCATTAGGAGAAATACCTAGTGTAAATGATGGGTTGATGGGTGCAGCAAATCTCCATGGCACATGTATACCCATGTAATAAATCTGTACATTATGCACATGTACCCCAGAAATTAAAGTATAATAAATAATAAAAAGTTTCAAAAATATTTTGATATTCTTCATTTTCTTAAGGAATTTAGGTTATATATAGATTTTTCTCTGCTTTTTTGAAATATATGTAAATCGTATTAACATTTAAATAAACCTTTAGTCACTTTTTCAGGTCCAGATTATGTAGTACTTCAGAATTATTGCTTTGTTTTTGCTTCTGAAAAGTTTATTTTTTTCATTTTTAGTCCTTTAAATTATACACAGATTTGTTTAGATAAAAGTCCATTTTAAGAGCACACAGAAGCTTAGCACAAAGATAGAATTAAATTTAGCAATACAGAATGATAAAGACTAAAAGATACTAAGTTTCTTTGACAGAAACCTGATTATCCAAGGTAATCATCTGATATTTGCAGGCTGAAGTACTTATACTGCACAAGCAAGAACAGTTCAGTGCATAAACTAAACAGTGGAGTCTGTAGTTGTACCTTGCTTTCTATTTATTACTTCAGAACAATTAGCATAGTTATGTATAGGGTTTGTAGGCAACCTGCATTCATATACATTAAACTTTTTTTTTTTTTTTTTTTTTGAGGCAGAGTTGTCCAGGATGGAATGCAATGGTGTGATCTTGGCTCAGGCAAAGTGCCTCCCAGGTCCAAGCAATTTTCCTGTCTCAGCCTCCCGAGTAGCTGGGATTACAGGGATGCACCACCAGGCCCAGCTCATTTTGTATTTTTAATAGAGATGCAGTTTCTCCATGTTGGTCAGGCTGGTCTTGAGCTCCTGACCTCAGGTGATCTGCCTACCTCAGCCTCCCAAAGTGATGGGATTACAGACATGAGCCACCATGCCTGGCCTTCTTTTTTTTTTTCTTTTTTAAAACAGCGTCTTACTCTGTTGCCCAGGCTGGAGTGCAGTGGTATAATCTCGGCTCACTGCAATCACTGCCTTCTGGGTTCAAGTAATTCTCCTGCCTCAGCCTCCCGAGTGGCTGGGGTTACAGGCGTGCACCACCATGCCCAGCTACTTTTTTGTATTTTTAGTAGAGGCAGGATTTCGCCATGTTGGTCAGACTGGTCTCCAACTCCTGACCTCAGGTGATCCACCCACTTCAGCCTCCCAAAGTGCTGGTATTACCGGCGTGAGCCAAAAACAGTATTTTCTACGATGGTGTGAATATAAAGCCACAATGCTTACTTTGAATGATTCACTTAAATGGTTATTTTAATATTGTTATTTATACTTTTGAAATATAAAGTGTTTTAACTGAAGTATAGTTGCAGTTTTTAAAAATGCTACATACATTGCCAGGTGCAATGGCTCACGCCTGTAATTCTAGCACTTTGAGATGAGAAGCTGAGGCAGGTTAATTACCTGAGGTCAGGAGCTCGACACCAGCCTGGCCAACATCGTGTAACCCCATCTCTACTAAAAATAAAAAATTAGCTGGGTATGGTGGCACGCACCTGTAATCCCAGCTACTCGGCAGGCGGAGGCAGGAGAATCACTTGTTCCTGGGAGGCGGAGGTTGCAGTGAGCTGAGATTGCACCATTTCACTCCAGCCTGGGTAACAGAATGAGACTGTGTCTCAAACAAACAAACAAACAAAAGCTACATATATTATGTCTAGTTCATTAAAATTATTCATACTTAGATATTTATATCTAATATCCAAAGAAAATTTACTATAAAATTGTTAGAGTAGATATTAGTCTGATATGTTTATTACTTTACTCAATAGGAATAATTATGAGTAAACACAATTTTGTAATCTTTTATTTCACTAAATTGGAATGCTGCTATTACAGGAAAAATAAAGACAGGTGATGTGGCCACCAAGAACCATGATAGCTCTTCAGTTAGCTATGTTGCAAGTTGTAATATATTCCACTATATGAACACAGTCAGATTCTATTTCTTCATCTTTAAGTGTTATTGGAAGTTGTCAGATGTATTTCAATATAGAACCCCCATTCAATGGCTAGGAGATGAGAGAGCAGCAGAGATGGAAAAAAACTTTATAAAATTCTTCTGAAACTCTGCCCCCTTTCTTCATAATGCTCATGTTTCTCATGCTGAGAGTACCTGTGCACTTTGAGTGTTTATAGAGAAATTGCTTTTAGGGGAACATTTTCTGGCCCATTTGATCAATCTTAACCTGAGCCATTCTCCTGCCTCAGCCTCCCGAGTAGCTGGGACTACAGGCGCCCGCCACCTCGCCCGGCTAGCTTTTTGTATTTTTTAGTAGAGACGGGGTTTCATCGTGTTAGCCAGGATGGTCTCGATCTTCTGACCTCGTGATCCGCCCGTCTCGGCCTCCCAAAGTGCTGGGATTACAGGCTTGAGCCACTGCGCCCGGCCAACCTGAGCTTTTTTTTTTTAAAGATTTTTTAACATTTTTCTGTCAAAATAATCTTGCTCAGATGGATATCTGTTTTTCTCTCCAATACTTTCAGTGTCTGTTTCAGAAGCCCTGTTAGCATCCCATGGTGTCTGAATGAGGTGGGTTGTCACCGTGAGAACTTTTGGAGCTATTTCTATCTGGACTCATCCTGGAAATTCAGCAGTATTTTCTTCATGTCACCATTACAAGTAGAAACTGTGGCTGAAACACTGCTCACATTCTCATGATTGTGAAGGTGCAATTCTACCCACGTGGCCTGCAGCCTCTCCTCCTGCAGCTCAGGCCTCACTCTGTGATGTGACACTAGAGTGCTGCTGTGGAAAATGGGGTTCACATAAAATGTGAACTGTGCTCTGATCTGTGTCTCAGTGGCAGATGGTAGAGGTCAAGAGATGACACTAGCAACCAGGAGAATGCAAGCAGGAGTGTCGTAGCCCAGTGCCAGGGAGCACTGAGCCACTACTCTAAAATGTAAATAGCCAAAAAGATAGAATGCTAGCAGAGTGAAATCCTGCCTTCAGCAGGCACCTGGCTTCAAGCTGCTAAACTACATCCTCTTATGAAGATGAGAAAAGTTTATTTGTCATTGAATATAAGCAATTAGCATATACAGATGACCTCTTCAATCTCCAGGTGAATTTCTAGCACCATGTATGACATGGTGCTGGAAATTCTTCTACTTGTGGACTAATTGTGGTGATCATCTTTCTGTCTTTGCAGCCTCTTAAGCAGATTGACAATGATGCATGTCACATTCACATTTAATTGTGTAATAAAAACGTTTTCTTTCTTTTGTCTTATTGTGAAGATTTTCTGGGGCTAGATAAAATTTTTCTTTTAATTATTGTTTCCAAACACTGTCTAGAATTACCAGACATGATACAAACACATACAGTGCCAACCAGAATTTACTCTAGAGGGGACTTTCCCTCTCAGGCTTCCAGTCAACTCACAGTTGTGCAGCAGAGTGCATGCTGTCCCCCAAATATGCAGAAAAAATTGTGTCTCTTCCTATTTGGCATCTATAGTCCTCTACAGTCTCTTCAAGAGAGGCTAGACTACATTTCTATGAACTTCACTGGGCTGTGATCAATTGTTTTCTCTCTCTCAGAATGACTCTTGAATCTTCAGACCTGAAACTGATTCAGAGACCATGGAGCTCACAGACCAAATCACAGTAACATGTATGCATTGAGTAGACGTGTAGACATGAGAATCTCCACTTTCCCCTTTCTCTTCTTGCTAAAATGCTTACAGATATGCAGGTAACACCTGCTGCTACTGCAGCCATTCAGGTCCTACATCTGCAGCTCCACATTTTGAATCCAAGTTTTTGAGATTTGGGAAAAAAAAACTTTTATCTGACAAATGCAAGTTCTTTTGGTTATCAAACTCAGATGTTAAAAAAGTACGGTTATGTCTTTCTCCCCCTTTGAACTATGTATTCATCTCTTGAAACTGTTCACTATTGTCACAAGTAGCTATAAATTAAGCTAACAGTGCCACATTGGACACTATACCCCACAGCCTAAACCATAATGATATATATGTAAATATATATAATCAATGTTATTTCTGTAAATAAAAATTTCTGACAACTTTGTATCATCCCACTGTTTTCCTGTCTTTACCAATCCTCTTGTAACTGCTGCTAATCAAAGTGTAGATTCCAGGCAACTTGAATCTTTGCTCCCAGGTTACAATCCTTAAGCTTGATCCAAATAAACTGTCTACTTATATTCATGTTGTATCAGCTTTTTTTTCTTTCATGGAGACTTATCATTTAGAAAGGCTAGAGCAGCCTCTATGAGGGGATCTCTCCTATTGTACTCCACTTGCTGTAATACCAGAAGATGCAGAGCCAGGTGGATCCTATGTAGAATCTGCAGATAAAGTCTGGCCTCTGCCTGGGATTTACAAAAAAGGGCCGGACTTTTGATTGAGAATGTACAGAAAACAAGCAAAAGACATTTTCTGCATTGTGAGATGTCAACATAGACATCTTACAGCCCCCATTTGGGAGTGTGGCTCTGAGATTTTTCACATCTTGTTCATTGACCTGCTACAGTTATGTGAGAGGCTCCAGGAGGAAATGATGGCAGAATCTGTAAGTGTAAATAAGCATCTTAGGAGTGAGAGATCAAGGCCACAAAGTATCCAGAGCCATGACCACAGCTACATTTACCTGTAAAATGTGAGACTGGAGCAGAGTATTTTTGTTCTTTCTCTTACCCAAGAGCTAGCAAATCAGAATGGGTGATCCAGGTTCTGAGCTCCACCAGTGCAGTTCTATTTTTTATTTAGAGTCAGCCTGAGTCTCTCCAGCCTGGTTTATCATTGGGCCATCAATCCAGGGTCACTGGGAATTCTCTCACAATGATCTAGGTGTCTTTGGGGTATTCGAGGATGTCCAGAGCAGAATTGTGTCAGGCTGAGAAGTGTGGTTAATTGCGCTTCTGTCTCAGTGTAAGATAAATGAGTCATCTTGTGTTTGTTCCTCCCCTCATATAAGAGGTGTCTTTGGTTGGTACCCAGATGAGAGTTTCTCCAGTTTCCGGTGCTTGAATGATAAACAAGGATGAGATCTGGAGACCTAAATAGATAAAGTACTTCCTTACATTTCATATAACCATTTAAAAAAAAATGAAGCAGTCATGGTTCCTACAATCCAGAAACTTTTAGCGTAACCTAGCCACTGGATAAATAATTGAATTATGCATCATATGGTTGGTACAATAAATAGATGTGTCCAAAATCTTGGGCTTCATTTAGGCCACTTTATATTGCTGTGACTTCTGATGTCTACACCTGTAGGGATATTCACGAAGAGAAGAATTGTTATTATAATTAATTTTTGTTTTTTGAGATGGAGTCTCTCTGTGTTGCCCAGGATGGAGTGGAATGGTGTGAGCTCAGATAACTGAAACTTCTGCCTCCCAGGTTCAAGCGATATTCCTGCCTCAGCCTCCAGAGTGTCTGGGATTAATAGGCTCCCACCACCACACCCGGCTAATTTTTTGTATTTTTAGTAGAGACGGTTTCAACATGATGGCCAAGCTGGTCTTTAACTCCTGACCTGAGGTAGTCTGCCTGCCTTTGTCTCCCAAAGTGCTGGGATTACAGGTGTGAGCCACTGTGCCCAGCCACATATTTCTTTTCTAATCAAATTACCCTAGAAAGGCCTGATGCAGTGCCTCACACCTGTAATTTTAGCACTTTGGGAGGCTGAAGCGGGTGGATCACAAGGTCAGGCATTCCAAATCATCCTGGCCATTACAGTGAAACCCTGTCTCTACTAAAAATACAAAAATTAGCTAGGCATGGTGGCATGCGCCTGTAGTTTCAGCTACTTGGGAGGATGAGTCAAAAGAACAGCTTGAACCCGGGAGGTGGAGGTTGCAGTGAGCCGAGATCATACCAGGGCACTCCAGCCTGGACGACAGAGCAAGACTCTGTCTCCAAAAAAAGAAAATAAAAATTACCCTAGAAAACTTTGGGAATTTGTTTAAATTGCATAGTAGTATATAGTATAAAATTGACAGGCTGGTGGCTAGAAAAAATAAAAATTACAGAAACTCTGGGATTTAAGTTTCTTTTAGATAAGGTTAGAAAAAACAAAACTGGAAATACCCTAGTGGCATAGAGAACCGAATTCCACATAGGGTTCTCACCCGATCCCAGACCTGTTAAGATCACCCTTTTTAGAGGCCTTATTTAGGTCTAAATCTACCCTGGAGTCTTGCCTCGCAGAAATGATTAGAAGAGATCAGAGTTTTGGCTGTTGAATCCTGCTGCCTTTCTAGAGCTGGTGCTTAGAATTTACTGAAACTCAAAAGCAGATAAATCAGAAAAACAAAGTATGTATTAGAGGGTGTTAATTTTTAAATTTTCTATGAATCCAGCGCTCGCAGAGACATTCTATTTAGCAACTTGTTTTGTATTTCTGAAGATCCAGTAGTTGCTCCACAAGTGACAAAAAAAGAAGTAAATATAAACAGAATAAAATTTTCTCTACACTACATTAAACTCTTTCTTTCTATAGCTTGAAATCTGTCTATATTTAGCTTTTATTCCATATAATTTTTTTTAAAAGTTGATGACAGAGAAACAGAAGAAGAAATAAAAATGCTGGGTGCTTTATCTAAACCCTGGAAATTATTAAACCCAGCTCCCAGGGTGTTATGAGAATTAAATCACATAATTTATTATGCCCAGGACAGTGCTCTGTATCATACCCTCGAGCACATAGTACCTGCTTAATAAACATTGCATTAGTACATGTGTACATGTTCTTTTTTAAATACAGATTTATTCAGACATTACTGCTTTCTGTTTCTTCTGTAAACTTTAAAGAGCCAGCAAAGAATATAAAACTTTAGGATGGAGATGGGTTGTCTTTATTTGTACCAGAAGTATTTGGTTGTGACAAGAGTGCTGAGTGTAAGGGACCCTGTGCTGTGCCTGCTTCTCTAACTAATGCTAATAATGAGCCAAGGGGGAGCAACATCAGCATTGACAGGAAACTTGTTTAAAACACCCATTCATGGACCCTTTTCAAACTTGCAGAATCACATTACATAAAGTGGGGTCAAAATTACCAAGTGATTTATAAGCTCATTAAAACTTTAGAGGCAATGCTCTCATTCATGAGAGTTAAGTTCCACCTTTGCACTAAAGGGTGGTCACAGGGCCTGTTCTGTTTGGGTTTAGTAGGGAGAGGTGATTGTGGTGCATGTTTCCATTACTGTAGCAGAAATTGCTGGTGTCTCTGGCAGGGAGGGCACCTGCGGACAGGAAAGGAGAAACTTATATTTTTATCTTCATGAAGCAGCTTATTGTTCCTGAATCTCTTCTGTTTTAAAGGACAGAAATGTGTGGACTTTTTCTGTCTTTTTTTTTTTTTTTTTTCTCCCATTTGATGTCATGCTACCAGGTAAACAGGTGGTGCTGACACTTTTAAGGACATATTCTCAAGATACAGGTATAATTTGTCCAGAGAATCTCATCTGAGAAGGAATTCCAGAGAAGCAGGAGAAAGAAAAAAAGTGGCTTTTCTGTCTCAGATCAAGACCTGTATTCACTCTGCCTCCTCGAATGCTATGCATTTAGTATTCACAAACATTTATTTCTCTACTTTTGCTTTTTTTTTCTAATAAGTTTGGTTTAAATACTTCTTAAAATTCTTATGATAGTCAACGGTCTCTGTAAAATATTTCTTTTCTATACCTTAGAGCCTCCTCTACAGTCGCTACATCATAGCTTCTTATATGCCATGCAGGATTCTCAGCAATAATTTATGATATGCAATATTAAAAGTGCTCCCTTTGTGGCTGTTGAACATGGAAAGTTGTGGATACTCAAGATTTCTATTGGGGGAAACTGTGGTCCTTAGTAAAGATGGAAAACATAATGTTGAGGCCCCATTTATGTGTTCCATTAGCTCTATGCCGAACAAGATTAAGGAAAAGCTTATTTAAATGGGATGGCAGTTATTAACCAGAAAGTTCTGGAAAAAAAAATTAAGATACCTGCTCTCTAGGGTGCTAAATGAAGCCTACTTAAAATTCCTACTAAAAATTATAGAACATAGGAGTTATCTGTATTTTGAAGTTAGTGTAAAACATGTTTCTTTATGGTTAAATTCAGAATTTTATTTACTTTCTTTGGGAGGAATATTTCAGCCATGATGCTGTGTTCTTCTGTGTGCATTAGCACATCATAAAAATTTGTCCTAGTGCAATTAATGGTTAATGATTCACTTGGTGACATGGTTCTCTGATAGATTTTTTTACAATAGAGTTAATTATTTTTCTCTTCATTATTAAGTATTTTTATGCAGCTGATGTGCATAAAGCATCACATTTAATCTGGCAGCTGTCCTTTTTTCTCTTTTTTGCTACATACTTTTCTTTGGAAAATGAAGGTTCTTATCTTTGTTTACAGGCCAGAAAAACTGGGAAAAACACAGGTTCTTCCATTTACTGGATGTTTGACAAAATACCGTTCTTGGGCCAAAAACATTTGCATTAGAGATGAGCTCTTTAGAAATTCAAAAAGTCAGACTTTATGCCAGATCTTCTGGAATTAAAAAAAAAAACCCTGCACAACAAAGTTTTCAGCTTATTGTGTATATTAAAATTTGAAAGGTACCTTCTAACTCAAGATGTCTTTTGCATCTGAAAAATATTCACAACTCTTTCCATATGATGCAAATATAGCACTCAAAAATGTACATATTCATGGCCCTAATTTTATACTCTATTATCTAGAAAAATATCATATATGAACTGATGTTGTGGATCTTGTGCTGCTCTTTTTTCTCAGAGTTAGAGAATACATTAGAGAATATTTTTGTGTTTAAAAATATTTTATTGGATAATTTTAGGCAGTCCTATGAGTCAGAACTAGTTCTCTTTACTCTCTAATTTCATCTTCAGTCAAATTAAAAATTCCACTCATGGCTATTTAGTAAATATGTGTGTGTGTGTGTTTTTCAGGGACCATTGCAATTTAGAGATGTGGCTATAGAATTCTCTCTGGAGGAGTGGCATTGCCTGGACACTGCACAGCGGAATTTATATAGGGATGTGATGTTAGAGAACTACAGAAACCTGGTCTTCCTTGGTGAGGATAACTTTAATACATAATTCATAATATACCCGAAAGGTTTTATTTCTCTTTTTTGTAGAATGTTTTTTAGTAGTTTATTCTTTGCATAAAAGAGTTTCAGATCCCCTTTTTCCAGAAAGTCTTCCTAATTTGTTTATTTAGAAAATAATTTCTTCAACATGTTTAATCTTAATCCAAACTTTCCACATTCCTGAGTTGAGCTGTATTCTTCACTCTAAATTAATGGTAATTCCAGACATTTAGTGACATAAAATATTGTTGCCCCCACCTAAAAATCTAATTGTCACCACCAATTTTTCATTCAGTAGTACCAGATAGTGAAATTAAGAAACCTATAAATTGAAAGTATTTTCTAAATATTTAGAAATTTCTGTTATAAATTATTATTTTGGTATTAATTTACTAGAATGTTTTATGACATCTCTGCTGAGCACATTACTAGCTTGTAATTGGAGTATATGAGCAAGATTCATGTTATTTATTTTTAATAAAACAGGTATTGTTGTCTCTAAGCCAGACCTGGTTACCTATCTGGAGCAAGGAAAAAAACCTATGGAGAGACATGAGATGATTGCCAAATCCCCAGGTAGGTGTGAGTGAAAATGAATACAACAGATGACACAGATAAGATGTCCCAATGTCAAAGAGAAAGCCAGTCTTTAAAATGTGATTCGGGATGCTGTGTTCCAAAGGAAATAGTTCCTGGGCAGCTGTATTTTAATTTTGCTATCACAAAAGGGCATCTTCTGTCTTACGCTTTTAAATTCTCTAAGAATTCTACTTCTCCTTTGGTGAGCTTCCTTCAAGTTCACAGTGAGAGCCAAAATCCTCTTCATGGCATGTAAGAGACTGCGCAGGCTAGGCGTGGTAGCTTATGCCTGTACTCCCAGAACATTGGGAAGCAAAGGCAGGTGGATCAGATGAGGTCAGAAGTTTGCACTTAGCCTGACCAACATGGTGATACTCCGTCTCTACTAAAAATACAAAATTTAGCTGGGCGTGGTGGTGGGTGCCTATAATCCCAGCTACTTGGGAGGCTGAGTCAGGAGAATCACTTGAACCTGGGAGGTGGAGGTTGCAGCGAGCTGAGATCATGCCATTGCACTCCAGCCTGGGCAACAGAGCAAGACTCCATCTCACCAAAAAAAAAAAAAAAAAAAAAAAAGAAGAAAGAGACTTCACAGTGTGGCTGCTTTTCCATTGTTTTGGGGACACACAAATATCTGCATAATATTGAGAAACTAAAACTTTTTTTTAAGTCCTCTTTTTACATCAGGTCTGAAATGCGTGACAGTAGTAGTTTCTGTTGCATTTTTTTTTTTTAGTTTCATGTAAATTTTACAACTGAATTTTCCATTACTGTGAAAAAAATACTACTGCAATTTTGATAGGAAGTGTATTGAATCTATAGATCACTTTGGATAATATGGCACTTTATTAATATTTGTTCTTTCAATCCAAAGACATAAAATTTTAAAAAATTTATTTTGATCTTCGCTTTTTTCATTGATTTTTTTTAATTGTAAAGGTTTTTTACATCCTTAGTTAATTTTTTTCTCAGAAATGTATTATTTAATGCTATAGTAAATAAGATTTTTTTTCTCTATTTTATCAGATAGTTTAAGTGTATGAAACTGTAGCTGGGTGCAGTTTAAGTGTATTGAACCATAGCTGGGCGTAGTCTCCCAAAGTACTAGATCACACCTGTAATCCCAGCACTTTGGGAGACCGAAATGCACTGATCACCTGAGGTCGGGAGTTTGAGACCAGCCTGACCAACACAAAGAAACCCTGTCTCTATTAAAAACAAAACAATTAACCAGGCATGGTGGTGCATGCCTGTAATCCCAGCAACTCGTGAGGCTGAGACAGGAGAATCGCTTGAACCTGGAAGGCAGAGGTTGCAGTGAGCTGAGATCACCCCATTGCACTTCAGGCTGGACAAAAGAGCTAGACTCCTTCTCAAAAAAAAAAAAAAAAGGTGTTTGAAACCATACATATACTTGTATGTTAACTTTATATTTTGCTAATTTACTGACTGTATTTATTAGATAGGGTTTAATGTACCATTTATGGTTTTTAAAATATATGATTGTATGATCTACAAACAGCAACTTTTTACTTTTTTTTTCAATTTCAATGTTTTTTGTTTTTTGTTTTTTATTTCTTTGACTAATTCTTCTGCCACATACTTCCAGTGCTACATTAAAATAGAAGCATTGGCTGGGCTCCCTGGCTCACACCTGTAATCCAGGCACGTTGAGAGGCCAAGGCAGGTGGATCACCTGAGGTCAGGAGTTCGAGACAAGCCTGACCAATATGATGAAACCCCGTCTGTACTAAAAATACAAAAATTAGCCAGGTGTGGTGACATGCACCTGTAATCCCAGCTCCTTGGGAAGCTGAGACAGGAGAATCACTTGAATCCGGGAGGCAGAGGTTGCAGTGAGCTGAGATCACACCATTACATTCCAGCCCGGGCAACAAGAGCGAAACTCTGTCTCAATTAAAAAAAAAAAAAAAATAGAAGCATCGACAATGGGCACAATGTAGTTTTGTATTGGTATCTAAATTTGATGGAGCAAACACCTCTTCAAGTTTTCATAAACTGATTTTAGAAGGTAAAGATCTTCTTTTATTGGGCCCTTAGGGTGATGAGATACACTGTGAATTTTTAGTGAAAAGGGGTTGTTGCTTGGTCATAAGACTGCTGGGTCTGCACTAGGGCCCACCTTTAGTTGGCTTGGTACAGGGGCTTGGGTAGTTGTGATTCCCATTTTATTTTTGGACAGACTGAATATCCTTTCAGGTTCAAGCAATTCTCATGTCTCTGCTTTGCAAGGAGCTGGGATTACAGGAGTGAGTCACTGTGCCCGGCCTTAGTGTAGGTTTCTTAATATCAGTTTATTGTGTCTTGGTTTTACTTTTATGTTATAATTTTAGAAAATTTGCAATTCTGTTTGTACATTTAAGTCAATTTGAGGTTTAAATAAGAGATAAATTGCTGGGCCCGGTGGCTCACGCCCGTAATCCCAACACTTTGAGAGGCTGAGGCAGGTGGATTATGTGGTCAGGAGTTTGAGACTAGCCTGGCCAACATAGTGAAACCCTATCTCTACTAAAAATACAAAAAAATTAGCCGGGTGTGGTGGTGGGTGCCCGTAATCCCAGCTACTTGGGAGGCTGAGGCAGGAGAATCACTTGAACTCAGGAGGCGGAGGTTGCAGTGAGCCGAGATCACACCATTGCACTCCAGCCCAGGCAACAGTGCGAGACTCTGTCTCAAAATAAATAAATAAATAAATAAAATTATGCAGTTTATTACAATCAGATTACATATGTATGCGTCTTTATCTATAAATATGACGCCAATTTTAGTTGTGGCTTCTCTTATATTCTTTCTTATCTGATTTGTGATGGTAGTTTTAAGTGAGCAGTCATTGAGATAGTTTTATTTTTTCCATGTGTTTAATGATGAATATATACTTCCTTTTGTGAGAAAAACACTTTTGTGATTTGAAGGTAATTTTCAATAGGATTTATAATTCTGTATTTGTTTCAGTTTTTCTTTATAAAATTGTTTTAAAAACACATAACATAAAATTTACTGTCTTAAATCTATTGAAGTGTACATTTCAGGGCCAGGCATGGTTGTGGCTCTCATCTGTAATCCCAGGATTTTGCGATGCCAAGGCAGGAGGATCCTTGGAGCCCAAAAGTTTGAGAGCAGCCTGGAGAATATATGGAGACCCCTCTCTATAAAAAAATAAGTAATAGCCAAGCATGGTGGTATGCAGCCGTGGTCCCGGGTACTTGGGAGATTGAGAGGGAGTCAAATTTGTGCCACTACACTGCAGAGTAAGATCCTGTCTCAAAAAGTATTGTTCATTTCAGGCATGTTAAGTATATTCACATTGTTATGCAAAAGACTTCTAGAAACTTTACATCTTATAAAACTAAAACTTAATTCCATTAAGTAACAACTGCTCATTTTACCCCCTCCCCAGCCCTTGACAGAGAAACCTTCAACTTTCTGTTTTTATGATTTTTGACTACTTATGCTACCTCATATAGCTGGGCGTGGTGGCTTATGCCTGTAATCCTGGCACTTTGGGAGGCCGAAGCAGTCGGATCACCTGAGATCAGGAGTTTGAGACCAGCCTGACCAACATGGAGAAACCCTGTCTCTACCAAAAATACAAAAAAATTAGCCGGGCATAGTGGCACATGCCTATAATCCCAGCTCCTTGGGAGGCTGAGACAGGAAAATCACTTGAACCTGGGAGGTGGAGGTTGTGGTGAGCCGAGATTGTGCCATTGCACTCCAGGCGGGTCAACAAGAGTGAAACTCCATCTCAAAAAAAATAAATAAATAAAAATAAAGATACCTCATATAAGTGGAATCATACAGTATCCATAATTTTGTTACTGGTTTAATTCAGGTGACATATTTTCAATGTTCATCTTAAAATGTGACAAGATTGTTCTTTTTAAGGTGGAATAATATTCCATCATATGTATATGTTACATTTTTTGGTATGTTTATAAATCAAGAGACATCTGGGTTGCTTCAGCCTTTTGACTTTTGTGCATACTGGTACAATAAACATGGATTTTCAAATGTGTCTTCCAGGTCCTGTGTTACATATTTTGTTTCTTTTGTTATTTGTTATTTTTATTTTTATTTTTTTGAGATCAAGTCTCATGCTGTCACCCAGGCTGGAATGTAGTCATGTGATCTCGGCTCACTGCAACCTCTGCCTTTTGAGTTCAAGCGATTCTCCTACCTCAGCCTCCCAAGTTCCTGGGATTATGTGCATGTGACATTGCCCATCTAGTTTTTGCATTTTTAGTAGACACAGTGTTTCACCATGCTGGCCAGGCTGATTTTGAACTTCTGACCTCACTTGATCTGCCCACCTTGATCTCCCAATGTGCTATGATTACAGGCTTGAGCCACTGTGCCTGGCCTGTGTTACGTATTTTGGATATAGATTTATAAATGAGGAACATTTGTAACATTTTAAAATAATGGCTGCAAAATTATTTTCCACCAGTCAACGTGGATTTCATTTTTATTGCATCATCAACAGATTTGGTGTATTTAAAAAAAAATTATAGTGGCCACTCTAATGGGTGTGAGGTGATTTTGTATGTTATCATGTTTCTTTTTTTCATTTTTCTACAAATTAGTAATTTTGTGTGTCATTTCAAGTGCATTTTTCCATTTGTGTATTTTTTTGAGAAAAGTTTTTTGTCCATTTCTAAATCAACTTATTCAACTTTACTGTTTAAAGAGTCATTTATATATTTTGAATAGTAACTCCTCTAACAAGTAATATGCAAATGTTTTCAGCCACTTTCTAAGGGACGTTGTCACTCTTGAAATTTTTTCTTTCAGAAATTTTGAAGTGTAGTGTAAACTTTTCTGTTCTTTTATTTGTTGCTTATACATTTAATGGTGTATCTAAGAAAATGGTGCCAAGACCAGTGTCATGTCTTTTTTTTGTATTTTTTCTTTTCTTTTTTTTTGAGACAGAGTCTTGCTCTGTTGCCCAGGCTGGAGTGCGGTGGCGCAATCTCTGCTCACTGCAAGCTCCGCCTCCCGGGTTCACGCCATTCTCCTGCCTCAGCCTCCCGACTGGGACTACAGGCGCCTGCCCCCACGCCCGGCTAATTTTTTTGTATTTTTAGTAGAGACGGGGTTTCACCGTGTGAGCCAGGATGGTCTCGATTTCCTGACCTCATGATTTGCCCACCTCGGCCTCCGAAAGTGCTGGGATTACAGGCGTGAGCCACCGCGCCTGGCTTTTTTTGGTATTTTTTCTAAAAGATTTGTTAGTTCATTTTGTCTAAGTATTTTATTTAAAATATATTTTTGTATCATTCAAGGAAATAATTCAACTTTATTTTAATCAGGGTTGATACTGTAGCTTTTAACCGTTGGTTGTATTGACAAATTTGAACAATGAAATTTTTTGACCCCCGAGCAAGAATATGTTGAAGAATGTGTTTTGTATTCACATCTTTTTGAATTTGCCATCTGACTTTTAATTCCTAGTTTCATTCAGTTTTTGTTAGAAAGCACAGTGTAAGGCCCCGCCCAGCTGGGCACCGGCGGGTGGCGTAGCCTGTGAAAGCTCCCCAGTGTTTTGGGGACCGCGGGCCGAGCGCACTGACCTGGTGCGCATGTCCTGGGCTGTGACGCCGGTGCCAGGCTCCATGTGTGCGGCCCCGGGACGCATTATCTGGCCGGTGGTGCTGGCGGGCCAGCAGACAGGCTGAGCCAGCACAGGTGAGCGAGTGCGGTGGACCTGGGCGGCCCCACAGGCGGAACAAGCACGCGCGGCCCGGCGCCCCCGGCCCCAACACCGCCCAGCCCCGCGGGCGACCCCGGACCCGCAGCCCCACTACCCCGCGCGCTGCCCAGGACCTGGCCGACCCACGGCTGGGTTGGTCAGCACGTCGTCTCAAGTAGGTAGCCTTTTGACGTCACTGTGGCCATGACCAAACTGGTAGGACCAGCACCCCATACCGCGAAGCCAGTTCAGAATGACCGAAGAAGCATGCCAAACACGCGTCAGAAACGAGCACTTGAACTGGACGCAACGGAGGACGACGTGAAGAGCAAGAAAATAACAATGGAGAGAGGATTGCTGGCTTCAGATTTAAACACTGACAGAGACATGAGGGTGACACCTGAGCCGGGAGCGGGTCCAGCCCAAGGATTGCTGAGGGCAACAGGGGCCACGACGGTGGCCGTGGGCAGAGGCGAAGGTCTGGTGGGCGATGGACCGTGGACATGCCCTCCTCATACAGTGACACGAAATCTGAGAGGAGACCCCCCCTCACCCGACGTGATTGTACTCTCCCACAACGAGCAGCCCTCCAGCCCGAGAGAGAATGCGCTGATCATGGTGGCCTTGGAGACTAGCACCGAGGCTCTCATGAAAAGCAACCCGAAAGAACGAGAAAGGATGTTCAAGCAGCTGAAAGAAGAGTTGAGGTTAGAAGAAGCAAAACTCGTTTTGTTGAAAAAGTTGCGGAGGAGTCAAACACGAAAGGAAGCCACCGCCCAGAAGCCCGCAGGTTCTGTCTGGAGCGCCGTGACCACCCCTCCGCCGCTTGTTCGGGGCACCCAGAACATTCCTGCTGGCAAGCCATCACTCCAGATCTCTTCAGCTCGGATGTTCGGCAGTGTCATATCTCCGCCCCAGGTCCGAGGTGGGCAGCAGGCGTCCGTGAAGCTGGGGCCGCAGGGGAACTCGCAGGTCGTCATGTCCCCACTCGTCAGGGGGGCCCAGCAAATCCACAGCATTATGAAACATTCCAGCACAAGCCCACCGCCCCTCCTTCTGGCCCCCCGGGCATCGGTGTCCAGTGTGCAGATTCAGGGACAGAGGATCGTCCAGCAGGGCCTCATCCACATTGCCAGTGTTCCCAACACCAGCCTGCTCGTCAACATCCCACAGCCCACCCCAGCATCACTGAAGGGGACGACAGCCTCCTACGCTCAGGCCAACTCCACCCCAACTAGCGTGGCCTCTGTGGTCACTTCCACCGAGTCTTCAGCAAGCCGACAGGCGGCCGCCAGGCTGGTGCTGCGCAAACAGCTGGAGAAGACGCTACTCGAGATGCCCCCACCCGAGCCCCCAGCCCCGGAGATGAACTTTCTGCCCAGCTCCCCCAACAATGAGTTCATCTACCTGGTCAGCCTGGAGGAGGTGGTGCAGAACCTACTGGAGACACAAGCGGGCAGGATGTTGGCCGCCGCTGTACTGTCCCGGGAGCCCTACATGTGTGCACACTGCAAGATGGACTTCACGTGCCACTGGCGGGAGGAGAAGAGCGGCGCCATCATGTGTGAGAACTGCATGACGACCAACCAGAAGAAGGCGCTCAAGGTGGAGCACACCAGCCGGCTGAAGGCCGCCTTCGTGAAGGCGCTGCAGCAGGAGCAGGAGATTGAGCAGCAGCTCCTGCAGCAGGGCACAGCCTCTGCTGCACCGGCCAAGGCCGAGGCCGCCGCCGCCCCACATCCCACGCCGAAGCAGGTCGTAAAACTCCGGCGTAGGTTGGCGTTCGACTCAGGAGAGGCCTGCGACTAGAGTAACGGGGCTGTGCCACAGGCCTTTAGCCTACTGTCCCGGGGTTCGGCCATGACGCCCCGAGGTGTCCTGCATACGTTCAGTCCGTCACCCAAACTGCAGAACTCAGCCTTGGCCACAGCCCTGGTCAGCAGGACCGGCAGACATTCCGAATGAACCTGTCAAGGGCAGCGGCACCTCCAACTGGAAGAAGACG